>NC_092266.1:16943256-17183256 GCF_036320965.1 Panulirus ornatus | reverse complement strand
ATAAGAGCAAGGTTATTAGGTACAGTAGGGTTGAGGGTCAATTCAATTGGGAGGTGAGTTTGAATGGAGAAAAACTGGAGGAAGTGAAGTGTTTTAGATATCTGGGAGTGGATCTGGCAGCGGATGGAACCATGGAAGCAGAAGTGGATCATAGGGTGGGGGAGGGGGCGAAAATTCTGGGAGCCTTGAAGAATGTGTGGAAGTCGAGAACATTATCTCAGAAAGCAAAAATGGGTATGTTTGAAGGAATAGTGGTTCCAACAATGTTGTATGGTTGCGAGGCGTGGACTATGGATAGAGTTGTGCGCAGGAGGATGGATGTGCTGGAAATGAGATGTTTGAGGACAATGTGTGGTGTGAGGTGGTTTGATCGAGTAAGTAACGTAAGGGTAAGAGAGATGTGTGGAAATAAAAAGAGCGTGGTTGAGAGAGCAGAAGAGGGTGTTTTGAAATGGCTTGGTCACATGGAGAGAATGAATGAGGAAAGATTGACCAAGAGGATATATGTGTCGGAGGTGGAGGGAACGAGGAGAAGAGGGAGACCAAATTGGAGGTGGAAAGATGGAGTGAAAAAGATTTTGTGTGATCGGGGCCTGAACATGCAGGAGGGTGAAAGGAGGGCAAAGAATCGAGTGAATTGGAGCGATGTGGTATACCGGGGTTGACGTGCTGTCAGTGGATTGAATCAAGGCATGTGTATGGAGGTGGGTTGGGCCATTTCTTTCGTCTGTTTCCTTGCGCTACCTCGCAAACGCGGGAGACAGCGACAAAGCAAAAAAGAAAAAAAAAAAATATATATATACATGTATATGTGGGTGGGTCGGCCCATTCCCTCGTCCGTTGCCCCGCGCCACCTCGCTAACGCAGGAGACGGCGATTAAGCATAATAATATATGAATATTATTTTCTATTCATTTATATACATAATCGCCGCCTCCCACATCAGCGAGGTAGCGCCAGGAAAACAAACATACATATGTACATATTCATATATTGTCTTTTATATGGACAGTCATATGGTCAAGTTTTGGAGGAAGACTGCTGAGATATTGTACTCACTGAAAATTATCTATTAGTTTCTAACAGCATTACAGGCTTCACAAAAATATCAATAGTATAACATCATCAGCCATCAAAATAATCTCAGTTTATTTTTGGAATCCTTAAATTTGATGATGAATTCAGTTGACAGAATTAAAAATTTTAACATTTGAAGGAGTTACAGGGTATAAACCCAGTTATATCAGTAGTAAAGGATCACATTAAACAGTACACAATGTGAACAAGTCTCTACTTCCTGAACAAGATTCATCATATTAACAGAGATATCCATTACAGGATGCTGAAGACAGCCATGCTCATCTGTGTGCCCTTTTAGACTTTGCAAAATATATATATATATATATACACCACCAAGTTTCCGGCACTCTTGGTTCCAAAGCCTGGCCGAATTAACCATTTTGCTGGACAAGCAGTGGTCACGTAATAATAATTCACCAACACACCTCTAACCTACTAATCATACATCTTCCATGTGTCTAAAGTATACCATGGAATGCTAGAAATTCAAATCAAACAAATATTAAATGTTTGAGCACCATAAGATGGTAAGTCTGTCCTTAGATTGTTTGAATCCTGTGGGGTCTTCTTTGTCTTCTGTTGTTAGTGTTTTCCTAGGTGTGTATCACCAGAATAAGGCAGTTTTGTCAGCATTATACACCTGCTCAGGACTGAGGTGCTCGTCAGCAATGAGTTTTGCAAATTCGTCTACATACTCAGCAGCTCTCGTGGTTTACAGACCACTTTTCTCCACACACTTTATTCATAGAAATTCCATGATGCTTCTTGAATCTTTGAAATCATCCTTCACTACAGTCACGCTCATGTTGTAATTTAAGTTCTTTATGTAACAACTTAGCCTGGTCCATTATCATGCTAACTGACAAATCTACTCCATCACTCCGACGCTGTCAAAACCATCCATCATCACTCAATGGTACTCAGTACTCTTAACATCTTTCATAGTTTTTCTAATTGTCATTTGCTTCTTGGAATCGCTGTCTGCATAAAATTTCAATATTCTTTCCCTTTGCTTCTTTATATAATAAACAGTTGATGATCCAATACCGTAGATGTCACACTGCTTACGCACCAGAACACGATGATCCATTTTTTCAACAATTCTACTTTATCTTGGATTGATAAGGACTGGTGTTTATGTTTGACACCACGACTGACACTCTCATATGTCTTAGAAGCCATTGATAGGGTTAAATTTAAGCAAAATAAGGTAAGAATCTCTGAGAATTGTGGTATCACTGCCAACAAGAGCAGTATAAAGAATGTAATTAAGTGCGCCCTACACAAAACGCCATCCGTGGCCGCCCAGTAAACTAGTCTGGCGGCCACGGTAATTTCAAGTTCCCTAATGTAATTCTGTGTGAACTAAAAAGGTGCCGAACCATCAGTTCGGAAATTCGGTGGTGTACCTGTACACATTCATTTATTTATCTATTATACCTAATTGCTGTTTCCGTCAGTGAGGTAGCACCAAGAAACAGACGAAGAACATATGTTAGTTTGCGGCAGGGGTGCGTGATGTCTCCATGGTTGTTTAATTTATTTATGGATGGGGTTGTTAGGGAGGTGAATGCAAGAGTTTTGGAAAGAGGAGCAAGTATGCAGTCTGTTGTGGATGAGAGAGCTTGGAAAGTGAGTCAGCTGTTGTTCGCTGATGATACCGCGCTGGTGGCTGATTCGGGTGAGAGACTGCAGAAGCTGGTGACTGATTCAGGTAAAGTGTGTGAAAGAAGAAAGCTGAGAGTAAATTTGAATAAGAGCAAGATTATTAGGTACAGTAGGGTTGAGGGACAAGTCAATTGGGAGGTAAGTTTGAATGGAGAGAAACTGGAGGAAGTGAAGTGTTTTAGATATCTGGGAGTGGATTTGGCAGCGGATGGAACCACGGAAGCGGAAGTGAATCATAGGATGGGGGAGTGGGTGAAAGTTTTGGGAGCATTGAAGAATGTGTGGAAGTCGAGAACATTATCTTGGAAAACAAAAATGGGTATGTTTGAAGGAATAGTGGTTCCAACAATGTAATATGGTTGCAAGGTGTGGGCTATAGATAGAGTTGTGTGGAGGAGGGTGGATGTGCTGGAAATGAGATGTTTGAGGACAATATATGTGGTGTGAGATGGTTTGATTGAGTAAGTAATAATAGGGTAAGAGAGATGTGTGGTAATAAAAAGAGTGTGGTTGAGAGAGCAGAAGAGGGTGTTTTGAAATGGCTTGGTCACATGGAGAGAATGAGTGAGGAAAGGTTGACCAGTAGGATATAAGTGTCAGAGGTGGAGGGAACGAGAAGTGGGAGACCAAATTGGAGGTGGAAAGATGGAGTGAAAAAGATTTTGAGTGATCGGGGCCTGAACATGCAGGAGGGTGAAAGGCATGCAAGAAATAAAGTGAATTGGAACAATGTGGTATACCGGGGTCGACGTGCTGTCAATGGATTGAACCAGGGCATGTAAAGTGTCTGGGGTAAACCATGGAAAGTTCTGTGGGGCCTGGATGTGGAAAGGGAGCTGTGGTTTCGGTGCATTATTACATGACAGCTAGAGACTGAGTGTGAACGAATGTGGCCTTTGTTGTCTCTTCCTAGCGCTACCTCGTGCACATTTGGGGGGAGGGGGTTGTTATTTCATGTGTGGCGGGGTGGCAATGGGAATGAATAAAGGCAGACAGTATGAATTATGTACATGTGTATATATGTATATGTCTGTGTGTGTATATATATATCTATACGTTGAGATGTATAGGTATGTATATTTGCGTGTGTGGATGTGTATGTATATACATGTGTATGTGGGTGGGTTGGGCTATTTCTTTTGTCTGTTTCCTTGCGCTACCTCACTAACGCGGGAGACAGCCACCTGCCACATATGAAATGACAACCCCCTTTCCTCGCACGTGTGCAAGGTAGTGCTAGGAAAAAACTACAAAGGCCATATTTGTTCACACTCAGTCTCTAGCTGTCATGTACAATGCATCGAAACCACAGTACCCTTTCCATATCCAGGCCCCGCAAAACTTTCCATGGTTTACCCCAGACGTTTCACATGCCCTGGTTCAACCCACTGACAGCATGTCGACCCCGGTATACCGCATCATTCCAATTCACTCTATTCCTTGTACGCCTTTCACCCTCCTGCATGTTCAGGCCCCGATCGCTCAAAATCTTTTTCAGTCCATCCTTCCATCTCCAATTTGGTCTCTCACTTCTCCTCGTTCCCTCCAACTCTGACACATGTATCCTCTTTGTCAATCTTTCTTCACTCATTCTCTCCATGTGGCCAAACCATTCCAGAACATCCTCGTCTGCTCTCTCAACCACACTCTTTTTATTGACACACATCTCTCTTACTCAATCAAACCAACTCACACCACATATTGTCCTCAAACATCTCATCTCCAACACATCCACCTTCCTCTGCACAACTCTATCTATAGCCCACGCCTCACAACCATATAACATTGCTGGAACCACTATTCCTTCAAACACCCATTTTTGCTTTCCGAGATAATGTTTTCGCCTTCCACACATTTTTCAACGTTCCCAGAACTTTTGCCCCCTCCCCCACCCTGTGACTCACTTCCACTTCCATGGTTCCATCCGCTGCCAAATCCATTCCCAGATATCTAAGACGCTTCACTTCCTCCAGATTCTCTCCATTCAAACTTACCACCCAATTGATTTGTCCCTCAACCCTACTGTACCTAATAACCTTGCTCTTATTCACATTACTCTCAGCTTTCTTCTTTAACACGCTTTACCAAACTCAGTCACCAGCTTCTGCAGTTTTTCACACGAATCAGCCACCAGCCCTTATCACCAGCGGACAACAACTGACTCACTTTCCAAGCTCTCTCATCCACAACAGACTGCACACTTGCCCCTCTCTCCAAAACTCTTGCATATATATATTTATATTTATTATTTATTTTGCTTTGTCGCTGTCACCCGCGTTTGCGAGGTAGAGCAAGGAAACAGACGAAAGAAGTGGCCCAACCCACCCCCATACACAATGTATATACATACACGTCCACATACGCAAATATACATACCTATACATCTCAATGTACACATATATATACACACACAGACACATACATATATACCCATGCACACAATTCACACTGCCTCTATTCATTTCCCATCGCCACCTCGCCACACATGGAATACCATCCCCCTCCCCCCTCATGTGTGCGAGGTAGCACTAGGAAAAGACAACAAAGGCCCCATTCGTTTACACTCAGTCTCTAGCTGTCATGCAATAATGCCCGAAACCACAGCTCCCTTTCCACATCCAGGCCCCACACAACTTTCCATGGTTTACCCCAGACGCTTCACATGCCCTGATTCAATCCACTGACAGCACGTCAACCCCGGTATACCACATCGATCCAATTCACTCTATTCCTTGCCCGCCTTTCACCCTCCTGCATGTTCAGGCCCCGATCACTCAAAATCTTTTTCACTCCATCTTTCCACCTCCAATTTGGTCTCCCTCTTCTCCTCGTTCCCTCAACCTCCGACACATATATCCTCTTGGTCAATCTTTCCTCACTCATTCTCTTCATGTGCCCAAACCATTTCAAAACACCCTCTTCTGCTCTCTCACGCTCTTTTTATTTCCACACATCTCTCTTACCCTTACATTACTTACTCGATCAAACCCCCTCACACCACACATTGTCCTCAAACATCTCATTTCCAGCACATCCACCCTCCTGCACACAACTCTATCCATAGCCCACGCCTCACAACCATACAACATTCTTGGAACCAATATTCCTTCAAACATACCCATTTTTGCTTTCCGAGATAATGTTCTCGACTTCCACACATTCTTCAAGGCTCCCACGATTTTCGCCCCCTCCCCGACCCTATGATTCACCTCCGCTTCCATGGTTCCATCCGCTGCCAGATCCACTCCCAGATATCTAAAACACTTTACTTCCTCCACTTTTTCTCCATTCAAACTTACCTCCCAATTGACTTGACCCTCAACCCTACTGTACCTAATAACCTTGCTCTTATTCACATTTACTCTTAACTTTCTTCTTTCACACACTTTACCAAACTCAGTCACCAGCTTCTGCAGTTTCTCACATGAATCAGCCACCAGCGCTGTGTCATCAGCGAACAACAACTGACTCACTTCCCAAGCTCTCTCATCCACAACAGACTTCATACTTGCCCCTCTTTCCAAAACTCTTGCATTCACCTCCCTAACAACCCCATCCATAAACAAATTAAACAACCATGGAGACATCACACACCCCTGCCGCAAACCTACATTCACTGAGAACCAATCACTTTCCTCTCTTCCTACACGTACACATGCCTTACATCCTCGATAAAAACTTTTCACTGCTTCTAACAACTAACTTACCTCCCACATCATATATTCTTAATACCTTCCACAGAGCATCTCTATCCACTCTATCATATGCCTTCTCCAGATCCATAAATGCTACATACAAATCCATTTGCTTTTCTTAGTATTTCTCACATACATTTTTCAAAGCAAACACCTGATCCACACATCCTCTACAACTTCTGAAACCACACTGCTCTTCCCCAATCTGATGCTCTGTACATGCCTTCACCCTCTCAATCAGAACCCTCCCATATAATTTCCCAGGAATACTCAACAAACTTATACCTCTGTAATTTGAGCACTCACTCTTATATATATAACGTGAGGCTTCTCGGACTATACAATTATTGAAAACTGGATAACAAACAAGAGTTCTATCAATTTTAAGGAAGAGTATCAAAAACAGAAAAAACTGTGCTCCTAGTTATGATAATCTTGATTTGTTAACATGAATTCACAGTACTAATTCATATAGCAACGTAAATATTATTGGAAGTATGATTCTTATGGCAAAAAGTTTTCATCAAATTTCCATTCATTATATAAAAACGTGTTCAATTTCTTGATACTTATCATAAATGATTAAACACTGAGGCTGTGGCTAGGATAAGCTAACATAAGGCAACGTGCTGGAGGAGGTAAGAGCTAAGGATGGTACACTGTCAGTTTCTATAATTTACAAAACTCCTCATTCATAATCATACAATTCTTTTAGATTTATGGAAAAAATGGACTTAATTTATGCTTTCTTTATGCCTCCTAGTACTTCTCTCAATTTATGTCGAAACATAGCCTTATTGTAGTATTTTTAAGACAACAAAAACACCTGCAAGGATTAGTAAGCCACATAAACGACAACATTTCAACTCACTACCTCTGAATCAGAAAACCAGTGTCCATTAATGTGAAAGGAATTTACAAAATAACAAAAATAAATCGCATTTACCTAACAAACAGACTGATTACTCAGAGCATCTGATAGTTAAAAAAAAGAAAAAAAAAAAAAAGGCTTTGAACACAAAGGAATTCTCCACAAACATGGGAGAGGATAGTTACAAGGAATCCATGGATGGCAATGCCAGTGACGTGTGTCAGCATAAGTTGCCAAGGTAAACCTGCATTTTTTAAATTATACATTTTATAAAAATTTCTAAAAAATTCAATCTGTTGCATCCCCTTCAAAATTTTATGGAGTAAGTGAAAAACTCAGTCTGAAATCTTATCATTCATTACATCAGATGAAGTAACCAAGAGTAGAATGAAATGTAATTTACATCACTGATCCGTGTTCCTAGAAACAAAAAAAATGTATCATATATGATGGAATATGGTAGGAAATATGAAGCATCTAGGAAAGTTAGCATAAAATCATACTCCATGTTATGTTAAGAATCCGCTGTGGGCATGGTGAAGTGCCATATGTACATTTCAAAGTAAATGCTAAATATATGTGATAAACAGATGCATAAGGCACACTAACTATGGAAGAGTAAAATGAAAACTTTCAGTTTTAAATTCATTAAGTTCTACTAAAAAAACATTCAACTCAAGAGAAACTCTGACTTAAGATATCTAAGGATATGGACGGGGTAAGTGATGAGAGGTTACAGAATTAGAGATGCTTATACTTCTTACGGGCTTCAAGGGTTTGGATGGGATCAGAAGTGAGGTGCTACAGTTTCAAACCAATTGTAAATTCCAAAAGGTCTACTATAGTTTGGACAAACTAAGTGATGAGAGACTATATTATGATAGCTAAATGAACCTCATATGGAATAAACAAGCTTTGGACTGTTCTTAGATGGGCTACATTGTGAAAGGCTTTGGTATGAGAGCTAATCATACCTATTTTGGAAGAGGAATAGGGAGGTTTTATGTGCAAAATATGATTCTTGTACTACTACATCTATAAAGAATATTCCCTTGTTTATTCAGTTAGTGTGTATAGCTGCAAAGTGTAAAGAAATTTTCTTTTTAAATCAATTTCTAAAAATATTGCAAATACAGGGAATAACCAAGGGGCCTCCTTCAAACAATGTTAATGAAGCTACTTCATCCCTCAATGGTAACACTCCAAGTTCATATTACTGTTGGCTTTTTGATGATGAACACAGTAAAGGAGTAATGATGAAATATTTCTTCATGACTATGAGCATTAGTAATTCTGAAATTCCATCCCAATGCAAATGTAAAACACTTAACTGATAGTCTTGCATGAGGTGTTCAAGAGCAATAAGAGAGTATTTCATTGCCTAAACCATTTGGTGACATAAGTGCAAGAAAACCATGATTAGCAATGGTATAACTTAAGAATCATGAACTGCATGAATGGACAAACAAGTGAATTTTCTCAAGTTAAGCAGTAATGTGCATAGTACATTGCCATAAACAAATATTCTTCCAGTACAAAAGGGAAGTATGTATAAAGCATGAGCTTTATTGAATAATCCCAAAAATATACCAAGTTATAGTATATAACCCCTTTCTAAATTAATTATTAGCCTGCAAGTTCTGTATATTCAATTACTTTGAAGAAAGAATATAAGAGACAGACACTCCACCTTTAGGGTGAGGTTCAATGCATTCAAGTCAGGGAAACAAGTATCACGTGATATCTTAAGGTAAGTGTAGGGAGGTTAGGGGTGTATGATGAGGAACAGGAGGGTTCTATGGAAAGTGGAAAAGAACTTACAGGCACTGTATTAAGTTATAAAGCAGCAGTGGCAAAACTGAGTGATTCAGTTTATAGAATAAAAACTAAGGAAAAAATCAAATAATATTCAAAGCATGCAGCAGACTCCTGAGGGACATCAGTAAGCTGTAGATAGGGAGCTAAAAGTGAAAAGGCAGCACTATAAAATGGAGTCAATAAGGATATGGAATTCAGAGAATCAAGTGATATGGCTTGATGAAATGCCATGATGTCTTGCAATTTTAGTATAAAAATAAACTAGGTCCATTAAACATAAACAAAACTGCTTGACTATGTGTAACAGCCACAGCCAATTAACATAGATAATACAAAAAAGGAAGGTTTCATAATGAAAGATATAAAGGATAACAAGAAACATTGTAAAGGCAAAGCCAATTACTGTATATCAAATTTGGATTTGAGAGGTCAAACAGAGGACCAGTCAGGTAACAAATACAGGTGGCAAAAGTCAATAGTTATTGTGTCAGAACAGTTCCAGCTTAGGCTTTAAGATTCAGGATATAGCAAAGGGATAGGGGCAAAGCTGAAGGGTCAAATACAAAGGTCACCGAACCAAAACGAAAAACTATAATCAAGAACAAGGACCCAAGATTGAATCCAGCAAGAGGAAGTGAATATTGTACAATATCAGTATCAAACATTTCACAACTATAATACCAAGGTTTTAACTTGGAACAAAGTAATTGGAGAACGTGTGACACTGATGAGGTACTTTAGTCCAGTTGGCTCTGTTCCAGTTTTCTTGAGATGCCAATACAATGGCCATGCACGATGGAGTATATTTCTGGGCATGCCCTACTCCAGATAAACCATTTCCCTCACCCTACTGTGAAATGTGTCTAGTTCCTACACAGCTGAATTGTTTACCAGTGATGCCAACCATGGGTATAGTTCAACATTATTCGATCACCCTTTATCTCTACAAAGTGATGTTTACACATAAAAATAACAAAACCTGACGTATTTCATTAGGAGATCTCCTATACTATAAGTGCCAATGAAAAGCACTAAATCCAAGTTATGTCTATTGTGCATATGTGATATCTTTTGTCCACTTGGCTGGCATTGCTGTCAACTAAGGAGCAGTCATAGGCTCCAACACTGACTAAGGCTACAAAGTATGGACAGGAGCTGACATACATGGCTAGATCTTGCACAAACAAATAAGGATCACAATGATGGGAAGGACTACTTCAAGGACAGGATCAAATATTCACAAACAAAGATCTGGTCACATTAAATAAGGTCACAAATGCATGGAAATGGCACTGGTTGGTATAAATACATGGACAGAGTTCAGGCACAGTTGCTCAGGATGCTGTAAAAAAATACCCCACACTATGATGCAACCAGTGACTCTGAGCCAGTGCTAATACAAGGTAAAGAAATAAGTTTTCTTTACAGCTCATAGTTTCTGGTGATGACAAACATTGGATGATTGGCTCCATACAATGTAAGTCTAAGCCACACACAGAAGATGACCAAACTAATCTGGAGCTAAAAGTATTCCAAAATTTAATCAGATTTTTTTTTTCTTTTTTGGATCTATGTCCAAAAGGAAAAGCTCTCTATGTGTCTTCAAGGACCTTTGTACTTTATAGCACACCAACATCCATTCTTAATTAATACATATTTAATATTAAATAAAAGATTTTTTCCTTGAAAGACTCAAGGAAACAATATACTGTCACAGTGCCAGTACATCTCCTGAGTGTAGCTGCTGTCTTCAGGCTGTACCCAACTCATTAAGAAATTTAGTGTATTCTAAAGCAAACTAAATGTTGCACACTCTTAAATACAGTGACTGAAAAAAGTTATAATGACCCATGACACTGGTTGAGGTTATGCCATCTAGAAATATTCAAAACCCCCTAGTTGCCATTTCAAACAATAATCTCTAGAGTGGATCTGTGGGCTACATGAGCAGGTTATATGGCCTGACAACTTTGGTGCTTGGGTCAACACATGGTGGTAGCCTGAGAGCATAGGGAAATTTGAGATGAAGGGAAAAAAAATGGTTTTGAGGGCACATGGAAGAAGGTATCAAGTGCAAAAGGAGATAAAGAGTAGGCACGACTTACAACTAGTATAATAGGCATGTTTAATAAATTGTCTAGCTAGGTTCAAAGGGTAGGATGAATCTAGCACTTCATCTTACAAAAGCAGATGAAATACAAGAAGATACAGGATATAGCACTATGAGCATAATTGTGCTCAAAAGTTATTTGTTTACTAACAAATAGAATTAAAGGCAGTGCTAAGAGTAGGTAAAATATTCTTTTGTGACTAAGGATGAAGGAAGTAGCATTGCCAAGGGTATGCATAAAATTTTGATAATCATCAATGGAAAGGATAGATTCTAGGCTTCTTTGAAGGCTGGTATATTTGAGCACTTGTAAATTTGTCTCTACTACAAATAGTATGGTGTATCAAAAAATTAAAGGAACACATATCTAAGGAGTGACAGGTATAAGCAAAAGCTGAGCATCCACTGTTGCCAACACAGGATGGTCTTACTTGATGGGAGCACTCATGTAAGGCATGGGCTTTACTATAACTACAGGCATGGGAAGCAGCTGGATATCTACTGCTGGTGGTACTGGGTGGTGATAATGGGTGGTGTCGTGGAGGTGGCGTGCAGGGGTTGACAAGGAAGGCCGCCCCCTTCACGCACCTTGCGCCCTCGTTCAAACCTTACTAGGATTTGGTTAGCCAAGGAGTTTAGGTCTCTAGCCAAAACTGTGATTTATACATAAGGAAAACATGAATGTGAAGCAACAAATGTTAACATTCATAAAAGGACAGTGTACATTAGATGGCAGTAAGCCAGAAAGCATAGGAATGGCCACAGAGGAGCAGGACAACACGACACACACACACACGCACTACTGCATGCCTGCCCATGCCCTGCTCACCCACCCCTGGTGCTGCTGCTACATGTAACACCCACCACTCATCCCTACACTATGAGGCTGCCAGCAGCAGTAACAACAGCAGCAGCAGCAGCAAGAGCAGCAACAGCAACAGTAAGGAGGGCAAAGGCAGGCTGCAGCCAGGAATACGTGACCAGGCGCTGTACCTCTTCCCATGCTCCCGCTTGTACTCTCCACTATACTTGGACCGGGTTCCGGCCAGCTCTATAATCTCGGGAATGCTACTTGCAAACAAAGCCTACAAGGAGATATAACCAGCCATAAATTAAATGCATTTAGAAATCAATTACTCAAGGTTATCTAGCAAATGGCTAAAAGGTTACTTGTTACCTACAATAATGCAATCCAAGAGGGCAAAAGGGACTGATGTGGGCCACATCAGGTGCACCTCTACACTGCACCTGGACGTGCCTTACCCTCCACTCTCCCATGAGCTCCTTGTTTTTTTACTTTTCAAATAACTGCCAAATAATTTTTCCATTACACTTAACCCAAGACTTAAATGGCCAAAGGCTGTTTGCAAGAATAATATATTCCTTTGGCTTAGCTTTTCCATTCAGTTCAAAACTAAACTCTTTTGGTCAATACCTTATATCTATCATGGTCTCTGTGACGTATTTTTCAGTAGTATTCATACCTTAAAAGAAGTTACAAATTATTTTCAGATGATATGCTATACATTTTATATACATCACTCATATAGTCTATAAAGTACAACATACTGTACTTCACTTATTTGTATCAACCTCCCAGCTATGAATGCAGTGCCTGAATGAGATCAAATATCAAATAAACATTCTGAAGACACATTTCAATTTACAACTGTAAACTGTTTGTTCATTCTTCCATTCTTGTTAGTCTGCCATACAGTCTAAATTTCCTCACTATCCTCCAAAGACTGGCTTCTATATCTCCATTTAGCAATACTATTCCTACTTTTCTTCAGGTTCCTTATTGGGCAAACTTCATTATTTTACACCAATACCAAACCACCTCTTCCCTATATTAAAAGCTAAGTGATGTACATCAAATCTTTTGCTTACATTTTTGTTGCAAACCAGTTCCACATCTTGCAAAACAAAACTGAAAAGCTTAGGACATGATGAATATTCATGAGCACTAGAAAAGACTGGAATGAGTCTCAAAGAATGCACCATGAGATTATGTTAAAAAAACAAATATTGCCTTTCCATTCTATAAGGAAAGGGAAGAGGAGAAGCAGGGATAAAAAATAATTTTCATGGGTTGCATGTGATCTGAGTGGACTATATATAATGGTAATACTGAAAGAGAAAAGGCCTAAGAAAATAAAATAATTTATTCAATCTATGGTAACTAATGAAATCCAAGACCATTCAGACTGTCACAGGAGGAGCAAAATACATTCTCTACTTTGTTTCATTTATGGTTGAATGCTTGACATCTGACAGATGTGAAGGTTGGTTATGGAATATGTAAAGCTAACTCCAAGTGACTAACCTGCTTTCTGATGCATGGTGCAGTTAATTTTACATACAAAAACTGAAAGATACAAAATGTTTAATTCTCTGGGCTATTACCTTTGAACAAAGGCAGAACAAAAAATAAACAAAATCACCTACCACTCATGCACCTACATCAACCAACCAACCCACCATTTCACACTCATCCACTTTCCTGCAGCTACCCATCAATACATTTTCGTTCACCCACCCACCCTTATATATTCATCTAATCACCCTCATCCACTTAAACAACCATACACCCATGCATTTACTGTCATAAATCCATCCATCTACATCCTCCAGCCTCATCCATTCATATACACCACACACCCATCCACTTACCCTTATAAATCCACTCATCCTCTACTTACACACACTACACACCAATTCATTTAATCTCATACATAAATCCATCAATATCCTCAATTCTCATCCATTCAAGCAAACCATATATCCATCTACCCACACATTTGCAGATGGAGCAAAGGTCATAAGGAAATCAACAGCGAGGAGAATTCCATATACTTAAAAGGGGACCTTGACAGACTCCAAAGTAGATGTGACAAAATTCAACCCAAGCAAATGTAGGGTAATGAGGATATGAGTGAAAAAAGATGTCAATATGATTATCATTCAGCAGTGGAAATAAGTTTTAGGATTCTGTGTGTGAGAATGACTTGAGAGATGACATCATCTCTACCTTATACCAGAGTCCCACATCAGGATAATAAAAAAAACACAAACTGTCTTCTGGCATATGTCAGAATCACTTTCAAGTACAGGGGTTAAAGAAATATTAAGCATGCTGTGCATATCTCATATAAGGCCAAAAATACAATTTACTTTTCAAGTCTGGTTGTAGCACCTAAAGAAGCAGAAAGAGTTAATAAAGGATAGAGGCTTTCAATTTGCCCACCTTGGTAGAGAGAAAAGTGAAGGGTGACATGATCATATCAAATTTCTAAAACAGACTGATGACATGTACTGTGAACAGTTCTTCAAGAAATGCATAGATAAAGTAACCAAAGGAAATAACACAAAATCAAGCAAAAAGCTTTTTAAAAGAGCAGTAAAGAAGTACTTTTAGAGCATATGAGTGGTGGATGAATGAGTGAGGACATGATTAATAAAGACAGCATACATAAATTTAAGATGCATGATAGGAGGGAATGTTCTAGAGATTGCCCTCCTCCTCTTCCCCCTACAGGTGTAAAACTCCATCCCAGTAAAGTAAAGATAAGAAATTACAAATAAGCAACTACAAACATATATAGTGAACAATGGCAATGTAAATAGGTATAAAAATATGGATAACATAAAAGAAAGGCCAGGATGTGAGGGACCATCAATTGTAGAACTTCCTCATCATACAGTGTAAACAGCCAAATAAATACATATACATACACATGCTGACAATGAAGTTTTTGATGAATTTTAAAGACATAGTAATATAACTTAGGTAAGAAGTTTGTTAATGAGGACATCAAGAAATATTGTTTTAGAATAAGAGTGACTGAACTGCCTAAGTGATGAAACTCTAAATACAAGCAGTATATAAACATTTAAAAAGCTACTTGTTGGTAAAGACATGTCAAGAGATGGGACTCCATTGGTGTAAACCTCTTTCCCCATACAGTAACACAAGTAATTACAAACACACACAAGTGGAATGATAAGTATGCTATAAAGCATTAAATATACATGCAGAAGGGCAAAATTATGATATGATGACGGAAAAGTTGGAAATGACAAAGAAATGAAGCTTACTGTCAAAAGGTAAATCATATCAGATATCACTGTAGCTGTTGAGAAACAGTTTACTAATAAGATAGAATTAAAGCTGGCCTTTCCTGGATGATACAAGACATCAAAAGAAAAATTGAGCAAGGAGAGAGCTTGGTGCTACCTAAAGTTTCAGTTATTAGTAGTGGATGATGATACTTTCAAACCTTATATAAGTGGAAGAAGTAACTATTGGAAAAACATGCAGAACTGGCTTTAGATTTTAAAGTCTTATGAAGAGCTCTGATGAATCAAATCAGTGTAATCAATGAAAATTAAGGTTATGATGGTAAAGAAGAAAGTATTTATCTATTCATTCAATTATTACACTTGGCTGCTGTTTCCCATGTCAGTGAGGTAGTGCCAGGAAACAGACAAAGAATGGCCCATCAACTCATCTTTTTTCATATATATTCGCCATTTCCCGCATTAGCGAGGTAGCGTTAAGAACAGAGGACTGAGCCTCAGAGGGAATATCCTCATTTGGCCCCCTTCTCTGTTCCTTCTTTTGGAAAGTTAAAAATGGGAGGGAAGGATTTCTTGCCCCCAGCTCCCTCTCCTTTTAGTCACCTTCTATGACATGCAAAGAATACGTGGGAAGTATTCTTTCTCCCCTATATGTGCCCATATATGCCCAAATACATACCATAGTCAGTGGTGGGATGAAGAAGTAAGATTATTAGCGAAAGAGAAGAGAGTGGCATCTGGACGATTTTTGCAGAGAAATAGTGCAAATGACTGGGAGGTGTATAAAAGAAAGAGGCAGGAGGTCAAGAGAAAGGCGCAAGAGGAGAAAAAGACGAAGGGAACAAATGGGAACATCAGTGAAGGGGGCTAATGGGGAAGTGATAACAAGTAGTAGTGATGCGAGAAGGAGATGGAGTGAGTATTTTGAAGGTTTGTTGAATGTGTTTGATGATAGAGTGACAGATATAGGGTGTTTTGGTCGAGGTGGTGAGCAAAGTGAGAGGGTTAAGGAGAATGATTTGGTAAACAGAGAAGAGGTAGTAAAAGCTTTGTGGAAGATGAAAGTCGGCAAGGCAGCGGGTTGGATGGTATTGCAGTGGAATTTATTAATAAAGGGGGTGACTGTATTGTTGACTGGCTGGTAAGGTTATCTAATGTATGTATGACTCATGGTGAGGTCCCTGAGGACTGGCCGAATGCTTACATAGTGCCATTGTACAAAGGCAACGGGGATAAAAGTGAGTGCTCAAATTACAGAGGTATAGGATTGTTGAGTATTCCTGGGAAGTTATATGGGAGGGTATTGATTGAGAGGGTGAAGGCATATACAGAGCATCAGACTGGGGAAGAGCAGTGTGGTTTCAGAAGTGGTAGAGGATGTGTGGATCAAGTGTTTACTTTGAAGAATGTATGTGAGAAATACTTAGAAAAGCAAATGGATTTGTATGTAGCATTTATGGATCTAGAGAAGGCAAATGATTGAGTTGATAGAGATGCTCTGTGGAAGGTATTAAGAAAATATGGTGTGGGAGGCAAGTTGTTAGAAGCAGTGAAAGTTTTTATCGAGGATGTAAGGCATGTGTACGAGTAGGAAGAGAGGAAAGTAATTGGTTCTCAGTGAATATAGGTTTGCGGCAGGGGAATGTGAGTTCTCCATGGCTGTTTAATTTGTTTATGGATAGGGTTGTTAGGGAGGTGAATGTAAGAGTTTTGGAAAGAGGGGCAAGTATGCAGTCTGTTGTGGATGAGAGAGCTTGGGAAGTGAGTCAGTTGATTTTTGCTGATGATACAGTGCTGGTGGCTGATTCATGTGAGAAACTGCAGAAGCTGGTGACTGAGTTTGGTAAAGTGTGTGAAAGAAGAAAGCTGAGAGTAAATGTGAATAAGAACAAGTTTATCAGGTACAGTACGGGTGAGGGACAAGTCAATTGGGAGGTAAGTTTGAATGGAGAAAAATTGGAGGAAGTGAAGTATTTTAGATATCTGGGAGTGGATTTGGCAGTGGATGGAACCATGGAAGCGGAAGTGAATCATAGGGTGGGGAGGGGGCGATGGTTCTGGGAACGTTGAAAAATGTGTGGAAGTCATGAGCGTTATCTTGGAAAGCAAAAATGGGTATGTTTGAAGGAATATCTATATTGTGGGCTATAGAGAGAGTTGTGCGGAGGAGGGTGGATGTGCTGGAAATGAGATGTTTGAGGACAATATGTGGTGTGAGGTGTTTTGATTGAGTAAGTAATGAAAGGGTAAGAGAGCTGTGTGGTAATAAAAAGAGTGTGGTTGAGAGAGCAGAAGAGGGTGTATTAAAATGGTTTGGTCACATGGAGAGAATGAGTGAGGAAAGATTGACAAAGAGGATATATGTGTCAGATGTGGAGGGAACGAGGAAAAGTGGAGACCAAATTGAAGGTGGAAAGATGGAGTGAAAAAGATTTTGAGCGATCGGGGCCTGAACATGCAGGAGGGTGAAAGGCGTACAAGGAATAGAGTGAGTTAGAACAATGTGGTATACCAGGGTCAACATGCTGTCAATGGATTGAACCAGGGCATGTGAAGCGTCTGGGGTAAACCATGGAAAGTTTTGTGAGGCCTGGATGTGGAAAGGGAGCTGTGGTTTCGGTGCATTATACATGACAGCTAGAGACTGAGTGTGAACGAATGTGGTCTTTGTTGTTTTTTCCTTGTGCTACCTCATGCACATGCAGGGGGAGGGGGTTGTCATTTCATGTGTGGCGGGGTGGCGACAGGAATGAATAAAGGGCAGAAAGTATGAATTATGTACATGTGTATATATGTATATGCCTGTGTGTGTATATATATATATATATACGTTGAGATGTATAGGTATGTATATGTGCGTGTGTGGACGTATATGTATATACATGTGTATGTGGGTGGGTTGGTCCATTCTTTCGTCTGTTTCCTTGCGCTACCTCACTAACGCGCGAGACGACAAAGTATGCAGTGTATTGTGGATGAGAGAGCTTGGGAAGTGAGTCAGTTGTTGTTCGCTGATGATACAGTGCTGGTGGCTGATTCGGGTGAGAAACTGCAGAAGCTGGTGACTGAGTTTGGTAAAGTGTGTGGAAGAAGAAAGCTGAGTAAATGTGAATAAGAGCAAGGTTATTAGGTACAGTAGGGTTGAGGGACAAGTCAACTGGGAGGTAAGTTTGAATGGAGAAAAAATGGAGGAAGTGAAGTGTTTTAGATATCTGGGAAAGGATTTGGCAGCAGATGGAACCATGGAAGCAGAAGTGTATCGTAGGGTGGGGGAGGGGGCGAAAGTTCTGGGAGCATTGAAAAATGTATGGAAGTTGAGAACGTTATCTTGGAAAGCATCAATGGGTGTTTGAAGGAACAGTGGTGCCAACAATGTTATATGGTTGCGAGGCATGGGCTATGGATAGAGTTGTGCGGAGGAGGGTGGATGTGCTGGAAATGAGATGTTTAAGGACAATATGTGGTGTGAGGTGGTTTGATTGAGTAAGTAATGAAAGGGTAAGAGAGATGTGTGGTAATAAAAAGAGTGTGGATGAGAGCAGAAGAGGGTGTTTTGAAATGATTTTGTCACATGGAGAGAATGAGTGAGGAAAGACTGACAAAGAGGATATATGTGTCAGAGGTGGAGGGAATGAGGAGAAGTGGGAGACCAATTGGAAGTGGAAAGATGGAGTGAAAAAGATTTTGAGTGATCGGGGCCTGAACATGCAGGAGGGTGAAAGGTGTGCAAGGAATAGAGTGAATTGGAACGATGTGGTATACTGGGATCAACGTGCTGTCAATGGATTGAACCAGGGCATGTGAAGCGTCTGGGGTTAACCATGGAAAGTTTTGTGGGGCTTGGATGTGGAAAGGGAGCTGTGGTTTCGGTGCATTATACATGACAGCTAGAGACTGAGTGTGAATTAATGTGACCTTTGTTGTTTTTCCTAGCGCTACCTCAAGCACATGTGGGGGGAGGGGTCTTGATTTCATGTGTGTCAGGGTGGCGACAGGAATGAATAAGGGCAGGCAGTATGAATTATGTACATGTGTATATATGTATATGTCTGTGTATGTATATATATTTATATGTTGAGATGTATAGGTATGTATATGTGCGTGTGTGGATGTGTATGTTTATACATGTGTATGTGGGTGGGTTGGGCCATTCTTTCATCTGTTTCCTTGCACTACCTCGCTAACACAGGAGACAGTGACAAAGTATAATATATCACTCCTCTTTTTGTCCTTGTTCACATGGCTTACATCCTTGGTAAAAAATTTTCACGCCTCTAGCAGCCTATCTCCCACACCATATACTCTTAAGGCTTTTCACAAAGACAAAAAAATTCAAAATTTACTAAGATACATGATTAGGAAGAGAATCTTGGAGACTCAATTCCCAAAAATGTGCACTCAAATTTAATATACACAATTAGAAAGAAAATCTTGGAGACTCAAATTCCCACAAAAGTATCTTTCACTGAGTCCATTATCATCAGAAGGGTGGGGGCATCAAAATGCTCAATCTTATTTCTGTGTATAAGTATTCAGAAAAAGAAGACATCATATATATCAAACTACTTGGAGAAAAGCAAGGATGTACAGCTTGAATATGATGCTGTTAACAAAGAAACTAAAGAGGGAACATAATGCCACGAAAAGATACAGGAGTGGTAGCTAATCAGAGCAAAACAGTTTATGAAAACAAATGTTACAAGCTTTGTGTAATGCACCATACAGGAATGAGTAGATGTATACAGTGGCAAGAAATGAAGATTCAAATAAGAGGTTCTAGTTTAGTCAAAGATATACAAACATAAAAGAGGGATGTACTGAGGAGACATAAAAGATGTACTAGCACAGACAATATAGGAGAGGAAAAATGAACACAGTATGATATGAAAGGAAAACCAAATAGATGAATAAATAATAGAATAAAAAGTCAAATGATAATCTGAAAAGTTTATAAAGGCTCATTTGAAACAAATCATTGGTTTAAAAACAAGTAATTGGGCTTATAAATTCAAAGTGAAAGATTGCTGAAACAAAAGGAGAAAATATGTGCAGCTGAATGCTAAATTCTAAAGTTTATTCACACTGGGGACCCCATTACCTCTAAGAATAACGTAATGGAAAGAAAAATAGATTATGTAGAAACATTAGGATTATTTAAGAATATGTAAGTAAGCTTCTGAAGGATCTTAATCCATACAAAGTGCATGGAACTTGTTAAATCTCCCTGTAAGTATTTATGTAATGTGCATAAGCAGAAGACAAGATGTTGTTCACAGTATCAGTGGAAGAGAGATTAGTGCATACAGAAAACATACTTATCTTTTGTGGGAGATAGAAAAAATTAATAAACCAATGTACCAATATCTTATAAGTATTATCTGCAAAATGTTGATAAAGATATTGAAAGAACAAAAGGATTGTAACGTGAAAAAGAGAAACTAACTTAGGAAGGAGCACAGTGACTTCAAAGGAAAAGATCATGATAATTAATACCCTGGACTTTTAAAACATAGTGAGCATTTGATGAGATAAAAGGAATGAATGAATTGATTGTGCACTCACTTCAGTTAGCATGTATTCCAGTACTACTCACTTACCATCTTTTTACTTCATGTATTCTTATGTATTTGTTTTACTTCGTGTATTCTTATGTATGTCATTTTTAAACCAGGTGTTCTCAATCACTGGTTCTATTTCAGCAAGCAAGTCCACAAACTGTTCACCATTTCCATAAATATAACTAAATACTCCATGCCTCCAAATATACCCTTAATTGTCTTATTATTGACTTTCATAATCAAATCATCCATCACTAATTCCTGATCTCTCACACCAAAACTGCTGAGACACTCACTCAGCTCCAACCAAAACATTCATCTCTCTTCATTATTTCTCCTGTAGCCAGGTGCATAAGCACTAATAATCATCCACCTCTCAGATCTATTTTCCTTTTCACCCATATGAGTCTGGAGCTCACTCCCTTACACTCTCTCACACATACCCACAACTCCTCCTCCAACATAAGTGCTATCCCTTCCTTTCCTATTGCCCCCACATTAATCCAAGACTTTAAACCCTAAGACATTCCCAAACTATTCTTACCCTTGAGTTTTGCCTCATTCAGTTATAACATCCCAGTACCGTTTTTCAAGCATGCTACCAATCTCTCCGTTCTCATCTTGGTTACGACCAAACACACTCAGACACCCCAGCCTGAGCCTTCAAGGAGGATGAGCACTCCTCACTTGACTCCTTTGTATTCTAATTTGAAAACTGAAATATATGAAGGGGAAGGTTTCCAGTCCCCCTTTCAGTCACCGATGATGACATGCAGGAAATATTAGAATACTGAAAATCATGATTTACATTCTTACCATATGCATACTACAGGATAACGATATACAGTCTTACAGGGCTCAATGCATTGCTGATAACATAATGCAAATGTTCCATCCCATGGGTTCACCCATTTGGATCACTATAGGTACCTTTGTGTTTTACTTAATGGTTGTATGCATTATGTTTAAAATTAACTCCTTAATGCTGTGTTATAAAATGTTTATTTCCTAAGACTGTTTACTTCCTTTAGCAATGCCACACTTTTTCATATCAAATTTTTCCAAGACTTTGGTTTTGATGGTGACTGACACAATTATATATTTCTAAATCAGTTTTTTGTTGATTTCAGCACCATGAAGGTATCTTACCACTACAGAATTAAAGATGCTGCTTTAACAGAAACAAGAAAGAATTCAGTTGAGGGGGAAGCAAATAAATCAGTAAGTCTGCTGTGCACTACCCTTTGAGTGCTCCATTCTAATAAGAAAGCAGCACAACTGGGCCCATGTGGCCATTGCAAACAAAGAGCTTGAACAGTACTTGGTTAAATAAGGAAAATTTTAGTGATATCTGTTAACAGTCCAGTGATTGCCAGAAAGTCTGGATTGAATCTAAAACTTTGCTGACAACCGCATTTTTTCCACACTTGAAACTATTAGTAGACCACTTGCACAATCTCCATGCTTTCCTATTAGGGGCCTCCTTGACTGTGTACAAAGTATGCCTTCCTGAAAAAATCTGTGTAGAACAAAGCCACACTTGGTAAACTTCGTAATATAAGGGAAAAACAGGAGAGTGTTTCTGATATACAACAAATCCACACTTATTAAGTCTATTAATATAAGGGGAAAGTGGGGGTTTGTTTCCATCTACCAAAGCTCATCTTTTTTCACTCTCACTAGTGAAAAAGTGTCACTGACTGTGATGCAACTGAAGGCTGCCTGGGATCAAGCCTAAATAGATTTGAACTCAAGTCGCAGTAGTTGGTCTACTGTCCAACAAACAGTTCATCCTCCCCTAAGGGCTGGTCAACATTTCCCTGTGACTGAATGTATAGCAGTCTTGAGCTGAAAGGAGTCTTTAGAAAGGTCCTGGGTAACACCAGGAGTCTTTCATGGAAATTAGTCCTGAGATAACTGTGAATAAAGAAAATAAATCTATTATTATCCCTAATTATCCCAAGACTGAATGTGAACGAATGCAGCCTTTTTTGTCTGTTCCTGGCACTGACTCGGGGGGATGTTATTTCGTGTGTGGTGAGGTGGCAACGAGAATGGATGAAGGCAGCAAGTATGGATATGTACATGTGTATATATGTATATATATATAAACATACATTGAAATTAAGAATGTATATGTGCATGTATGGGCGTTTATGCATATACACGTGTATGAGTGGGTTGGCCGGGGTGTATAGCAGGGTGGCGACGAGAATGGATGAAGGCAGCAAGTATGGATATGTTCATGTGTATCTATGTATATTTATGTTTACATTGAAATTATGAATGTATATGTCCATGTATGGGCGTTTATGTATACACATGTGTAAGTGAGTGGGTTAGGTCATTCCTTGTCAGTTTCCTTGTGCTACCTTGCTAATGCGAGAGATGGCAGTTAAGTATAATGAATGAATAAAATAAATAAAAGAAATATATATATATATACATATATATATATATATATATATATATATATATATATATATATATATATATATATATATATATATTTTTTTTTTATACTATTCGCCGTTTCCCGCGATAGCGAGGTAGCGTTAAGAACAGAGGATTGGGCCTTTTTTGGAATATCCTCACCTGGCCCCCTCTGTTCCTTCTTTTGGAAAATTAAAAAAAAAAAAAAGAGAGGGGAGGATTTCCAGCCACCCGCTCCCTCCCCTTTTAGTCGCCTTCTACGACACGCAGGGAATACGTGGGAAGTATTCTTAATCCCCTATCCCCAGGGATATATATATATATATATATATATATATATATATATATATATTTTTTGCCGCTGTCTCCCGCGTTTGCGAGGTAGCGCAAGGAAACAGACGAAAGAAATGGCCCAACCCACCCCCATACACATGTATATACATACGTCCACACACGCAAATATACATACCTACACAGCTTTCCATGGTTTACCCCAGACGCTTCACTTGCTCTGATTCAATCCACTGACAGCACGTCAACCCCGGTATACCACATCGATCCACTTCACTCTATTCCTTGCCCTCCTTTCACCCTCCTGCATGTTCAGGCCCCGATCACACAAAATCTTTTTCACTCCATTTTTCCACCTCCAATTTGGTCTCCCTCTTCTCCACGTTCCCTCCACCTCCGACACACATATCCTCTTTGTCAATCTTTCCTCAGTCATTCTCTCCATGTGACCAAACCATTTCAAAACACCCTCTTCTGCTCTCTCTACCACGCTCTTTTTATTTCCACACATCTCTCTTACCCTTACGTTACTTACTCGATCAAACCACCTCACACCACACATTGTCCTCAAACATCTCATATACATATATATATATATTTTTTTTTTCTTTTTTTTGCTGTCTCCCGCGTTTGCGAGGTAAATATATATATATATATATATATATATACATACGAGTCAGTTGTTGTTCGCTGATGATACAGCGCTGGTGGATGATTCATGTGAGAAACTGCAGAAGCTGGTGACTGAGTTTGGTAAAGTGTGTGAAAGAAGAAAGTTAAGAGTAAATGTGAATAAGAGCAAGGTTATTAGGTACAGTAGGGTTGAGGGTCAAGTCAATTGGGAGGTGAGTTTGAATGGAGAAAAACTGGAGGAAGTGAAGTGTTTTAGATATCTGGGAGTGGATCTGGCAGCGGATGGAAACATGGAAGCGGAAGTGGATCATAGGGTGGGGGAGGGGGCGAAAATTCTGGGAGCCTTGAAGAATGTGTGGAAGTCGAGAACATTATCTCGGAAAGCAAAAATGGGTATGTTTGAAGGAATAGTGGTTCCAACAATGATGTATGGTTGCGAGGCGTGGACTATGGATAGAGTTGTGCACAGGAGGATGGATGTGCTGGAAATGAGATGTTTGAGGACAATGTGTGGTGTGAGGTGGTTTGATCGAGTAAGTAACGTAAGGGTAAGAGAGATGTGTGGAAATAAAAAGAGCGTGGTAGAGAGAGCAGAAGAGGGTGTTTTGAAATGGTTTGGTCACATGGAGAGAATGACTGAGGAAAGATTGACAAAGAGGATATGTGTGTCGGAGGTGGAGGGAACGTGGAGAAGAGGGAGACCAAATTGGAGGTGGAAAAATGGAGTGAAAAAGATTTTGTGTGATCGGGGCCTGAACATGCAGGAGGGTGAAAGGAGGGCAAGGAATAGAGTGAATTGGAGCGATGTGGTATACCGGGGTTGACGTGCTGTCAGTGGATTGAATCAAGGCATGTGAAGCGTCTGGGGTAAACCATGGAAAGCTGTGTAGGTATGTATATTTGCGTGTGTGGACGTATGTATATACATGTGTATGGGGGTGGGTTGGGCCATTTCTTTCGTCTGTTTCCTTGCGCTACCTCGCAAACGCGGGAGACAGCAACAAAGCAAAAAAAAAAAAAATATATATATATATATATATATATATATATATATATATATATATATATATATATATATATATATATATATATATATTTTGAAGGTTTGTTGAATGTGTTTGATGATAGAGTGGCAGATATAGGGTGTTTTGGTCGAGGTGGTGTGCAAAGTGAGAGGGTTAGGGAAAATGATTTGGTAAACAGAGAAGAGGTAGTAAAAGCTTTGCGGAAGATGAAAGCCGGCGAGGCAGCAGGTTTGGATGGTATTGCAGTGGAATTTATTAAAAAAGGGGGTGACTGTATTGTTGACTGGTTGGTAAGGTTATTTAATGTATGTATGACTCATGGTGAGGTGCCTGAGGATTGGTGGAATGCTTGCATAGTGCCATTGTACAAAGGCAAAGGGGATAAGAGTGAGTGCTCAAATTACAGAGGTATAAGTTTGTTGAGTATTCCTGGTAAATTATATGGGAGGGTATTGATTGAGAGGATGAAGGCATGTACAGAGCATCAGATTGGGGAAGAGCAGTGTGGTTTCAGAAGTGGTAGAGGATGTGTGGATCAGGTGTTTGCTTTGAAGAATGTATGTGAGAAATACTTAGAAAAGCAAATGGATTTGTATGTAGCATTTATGGATCTGGAGAAGGCATATGATAGAGTTGATAGAGATGCTCTGTGGAAGGTATTAAGAATATATGGTGTGGGAGGCAAGTTGTTAGAAGCAGTGAAAAGTTTTTATCGAGGATGTAAGGCATGTGTATGAGTACGAAGAGAGGAAAGTGATTGGTTCTCAGTGAATGTAGGTTTGCGGCAGGGGTGTGTGATGTCTCCATGGTAGTTTGATTTGTTTATGGATGGGGTTGTTAGGGAGGTGAATGCAAGAGTTTTGGAAAGAGGGCAAGTATGAAGTCTGTTGTGGATGAGAGAGCTTGGAAAGTGAGTCAGTTGTTGTTCGCTGATGATACAGCGCTGGTGGCTGATTCATGTGAGAAACTGCAGAAGCTGGTGACTGAGTTTGGTAAAGAGTGTGAAAGAAGAAAGTTAAGAGTAAATGTGAATAAGAGCAAGGTTATTAGGTACAGTAGGGTTGAGGGTCAAGTCAATTGGGAGGTAAGTTTGAATGGAGAAAAAGTGGAGGAAGTAAAGTGTTTTAGAAATCTGGGAGTGGATCTGGCAGCGGATGGAACCATGGAAGCGGAAGTGAATCATAGGGTGGGGCAGGGGGCGAAAATCCTGGGAGCCTTGAAGAATGTGTGGAAGTCGAGAACATTATCTCGGAAAGCAAAAATGGGTATGTTTGAAGGAATAGTGGTTCCAACAATGTTGTATGGTTGCGAGGCATGGGCTATGGATAGAGTTGTGCACAGGAGGGTGGATGTGCTGGAAATGAGATGTTTGAGGACAATGTGTGGTGTGAGGTGGTTTGATTGAATAAGTAATGTAAGGGTAAGAGAGATGTGTGGAAATAAAAAGAGCGTGGTTGAGAGAGCAGAAGAGGGTGTTTTGAAATGGTTTGGGCACATGGAGAGAATGAGTGAGGAAAGATTGACCAAGAGGATATATGTGTCGGAGGTGGAGGGAACGAGGAGAAGTGGGAGACCAAATTGGAGGTGGAAAGATGGAGTGAAAAAGATTTTGTGTGATTGGGGCCTGAACATGCAGGAGGGTGAAAGGAGGGCAAGGAATAGAGTGAATTGGATCGATGTGGTATACCGGGGTTGACGTGCTGTCAGTGGATTGAATCAGGGCATGTGAAGCGTCTGGGGTAAACCATGGAAAGTTGTGTGCGGCCTGGATGTGGAAAGGGAGCTGTGGTTTTCGGGCATTATTGCATGACAGCTAGAGACTGAGTGTGAACGAATGGGGCCTTTGTTGTCTTTTCCTAGTGCTACCTCGCACACATGAGGGGGGAGGGGGATGGTATTCCATGTGTGGCGGGGTGGCGATGGGAATGAATAAAGGCAGACGGTGTGAATTGTGTGCATGGGTATATATGTATGTGTCTGTGTGTGTATATATATGTGTACATTGAGATGTATAGGTATGTATATTTGCGTGTGTGGACGTGTATGTATATACATTGTGTATGGGGGTGGGTTGGGCCATTTCTTTCGTCTGTTTCCTTGCGCTACCTCGCAAACATGGGAGACAGCGACAAAGCAAAATAAATATAAATAAATAAATAATATATATATATATATATATATATATATATATATATATATATATATATATATATATATATATATATATATAAATATATATATATATATATATATATATATATATATATATATATATATATATATATATATATATATATATTGATTTATTTATTATACTTTGTCGCTGTCTCCTGTGTTAGCGAGGAAGCACAAGGAAACAGACGAAAGAATGGGCCAACCCACCCACATACACATGTATATACATACACATCAACACATAGCACATTTACACACCTATACATCTCAACATATACATATATATACACACACAGACATATACATATATACACATGTACATAATTCATACTGTCTGCCCTTATTCATTCCCGTTGCCACCCCGCCACACATGAAATGGCAACCCCCTCCCTCCGCATGTGTGCAAAGCAGCGCTAGGAAAAGACAACAAAGGCCACATTCGTTCACACTCAGTCTCTAACTATCATGTATAATGCACCAAAACCACAGCTCCCTTTCCACATCCAGGCCTCACAAAACTTCCCATGGTTTACCCATGACACTTCACATGCCCTGGTTCAATCCATTGACAGCACATCGACCCCGCTATACTACATCGTTCCAATTCACTCTATTCCTTGCACTCCTTTCAACCTCCTGCATGTTCAGGTCCTGATCACTCAAAATCTTTTTCACTCCATCTTTCCACCTCCAATTTGGTCTCCCACTTCTCCTCGTTCCCTTCACCTCTTTGTCAATCTTTCCTCACTCATTCTCTCCATGTGACCAAACCATTTCAAAACACCCTCTTCTCCTCTCTCAACCACTCTTTTTATTACCACACATCTCTCTTACCCTTTCATTACTTACTCAATCAAACCACCTTACAGCCCATACTGTCCTCAAACATCTCATTTCCAGCACATCCACCCTCCTCCGCACAACTCTATCTATAGCCCACGCCTCTCAACCATATAACATTGTTGGCACAACCATTCCTTTGGATCAAACATACCCATTTTCGCTTTCCAATATAACATTCTCGACTTCCACACAGTTTTCAATGCTCCCAGAACTTTCGCCCCCTCCCCCATCCTATGATTCACTTCCGCTTCCATGATTCCATCCACATCCAAATCCACTCCCAGATATCAAAAACACTTTACTTCCTTCAATTTTTCTCCATTCAAACCTACCTCACAATTGACTTGTCCCTCAACCCTACTGTACCTAATAACCTTGCTCTTATTCACATTTACTCTCAGCTTTCTTCTTTCACACACTTTACCAGACTCAGTCACCAGCTTCTTCAGTTTCTCCCCCGAATCAGCCACCAGCGCTGTATCATCAGCGAACAACAACTGACTCACTTCCCAAGCTCTCTCATCCAAAACAGACTGCATACTTGCCCCTCTTTCCAAAACTCTTGCATTCACCTCCCTAACAACCCCATCCATAAACAAATTAAACAACAATGGAGACATCACGCACCCCTGCTGCAAACCAACCTTCACTGAGAACCAATCACTTTCCTCTCTTCCTACACGTACACATGCCTTACATCCTCGATAAAAACTTTTCACTGCTTCTAACAACTTGCCTCCCACACCATATATTCTTAATACCTTCCACAGAGCATCTCTATCAACTCTATCATATGCCTTCTCCAGATCCATAAATGCTACATACAAATCCATTTGCTTTTCTAAGTATTTCTTACATACATTCTTCAAAGCAAACACCTGATCCACACATCCTCTATCACTTCTGAAACTACACTGCTCTTCCCCAATCTGATGCTCTGTACATGTCTTGACCCTCTCAATCAATACCTTCCCATATAAATTCCCATGAATATTCAACAAACATATACCTCTGTAATTTGAACACTCACCTTTATCCCCTTTGCCTTTGTACAATGGCACCATGCATGCATTCTGCCAAACCTCAGGCACTTCACCATGAATCATATATGCATTGAATATCCTTACCAACCAGTCAACAACACGCTCATCCCCTTTTTTAATAAATTCCACTGCAATACCATCCAAACATGCCGCCTTGCCGGCTTTCATCCGCAAAGCTTTCACTACCTCTTCTCTGTTTACCAAATCAATCTCCCTGACCCCCTCATTTCGCACACCACCTCAACCAAAACACCCTATATCTACCACTCTATCATTAAACACATTCAACAAACCTTCAAAATACTCACTCCATCTCCTTCTCACATCACCACTACTTGTTATTACCTTCCCATTTGCCCCCTTCACCGATGTTCCCATTTGTTCTCTTGTCTTACGTACGATACCTCCTTCCAAAACATCTTTCTATTCTCCCTAAAATCTAATGATACACTCTTACCCCAACTCTCATTTGCCCTCTTTTTCACCTTTCTCTTGACCTCCTGCCTTTCTTTTATACATTTCCCACTCATTTGCACTATTTCCCAGCAAAAATCATCCAAATGCCTCTTTCTTCTCTTTCACTAACAATCTTACTTCTTCATCTCACCACTCACTACCCTTTCTAATCTGCCCACCTCCCAACTTTCTCATGTCACAGGCATCTTTTGTGCAAGCCATCACTGCTTCCCTAAATACATCCCATTCCTCCCCCACTCCCCCTACAACATTTGCTCTCACCTTTTTCCATTCTGCTCTCAATCTCTCCTAGTACTTCCTCACACAAGTCTCCTTTAGAAGCTCACTTACTCTCATCACTCTCTTCACCCTAACATTCTCTCTTCTTTTCTGAAAACCTCTACATATATTCACCTTTGCCTCCACAAGATAATGATCAGACATCCCTCCAGTTGCACCTTTCAGTACATTGACATCCAAAAGTCTCTCTTTCATGCGCCTATCAGTTAACAAGTAATCCAATAACACTCTCTGGCCATCTCTCCTACTTACATATATATACTTATGTATATCTCTCTTTTTAAACCAGGTATTCCCAATCACCAGTCCTTTTTCAGCACACAAATCTACAAGCTCTTCACCATTTCCATTTACAACACTGAACAAACCATGTACACTAATTATTCCCTCAACTGCCACATTACTCACCTTTGCATTCAAATTACCCATCACTATAACCTGGTCTCATGCATCGAAGCTGCTAACACATTCACTTAGCTGCTAACAAAACACTTGCCTCTTGTGATCTTTCTTCTCATGACTAGATGCATAGGCACCAATAATCACCCATCTCTCTCCATCCACTTTCAGTTTTACCCATATCAATTTAGAGTTTACTTTCGTAAGGAAACAGACGAAAGAATGGCCCAACCTACCCACATACACATGCATATACATTAACGCCCACACACACATACATACCTAAACATTACAATGTACACATTCATATACATACACAGACATATACATATATACACATGTACATATTCATACCTGCTGCCTTTATCCACTTCCGTTGCCACCCCGCCACACATGAAACAGCCCCCCTGCACCAGGAAGGCAGTGCCAGGACAGAGATGAAGAATGGCCCATCCACTCACATACACATATACATACTTAAATGCCAATACATGCACATATACACACATATCAACATATACATAAATATACATATACAGACATATACATATATAAACTAGTGGTTCCAACAATGTTGTATGGTTGCGAGGCGTGGGCTATGGATAGAGTTGTGCGCAGGAGGATGGATGTGCTGGAAATGAGATGTTTGAGGACAATGTGTGGTGTGAGGTGGTTTGATCGAGTAAGTAACGTAAGGGTAAGAGAGATGTGTGGAAATAAAAAGAGCGTGGTTGAGAGAGCAGAAGAGGGTCTTTTGAAATGGTTTGGGCACATGGAGAGAATGAGTGAGGAAAGATTGACCAAGAGGATATATGTGGTGGAGGTGGAGGGAATGAGGAGAAGAGGGAGACCAAATTGGAGGTGGAAAGATGGAGTGAAAAAGATTTTGTGTGATCGGGGCCTCAACATGCAGGAGGGTGAAAGGAGGGCAAGGAATAGAGTGAATTGGAGCGATGTGGTATACCGGGGTTGACGTGCTGTCAGTGAATTGAATCAAGGCATGTGAAGCGTCTGGGGTAAACCATGGAAAGCTGTGTAGGTATGTATATTTGCATGTGTGGACGTATGTATATACATGTGTATGGGGGTGGGTTGGGCCATTTCTTTCGTCTGTTTCCTTGCGCTACCTCGCAAACGTGGGAGACAGCGGAAAAAAAAAAAACATATATAAACATGTACATATTCACAATCGCTTGCCTTCATCCATTTCTGGTGTCACCCTGCCCTACAGGAAACATCATCACTACCTCCTGCATCAGCGAGGCAGCGCCCAGAAACAGACAAAAAAGGCCACATGCATTCACACTCAGTCTCTAGCTGTCACGTGTAATGCATCGAAAACCACAGGTCCCTATCCACATCCAGGCCCCACAAATCTTTCTATGGTTTACCCCAGATGTTTCACATGCCCTGGTTCAGTCTATTGACAACATGTTGACCCCGATATACCACTTCATTCCAATTTACTCTATGCTTTGCATGCCTCTCATTCTCCAGTACGTACAGGCCCCAATTGCTCAAAATCTTTTGCACTCCATCCTTTCACTTCTAATTTGGTCTTCCACTTCTTCTTCCCTCCGCTTCTGACACATATATCTTCTTTGTCAATCTTTCCTCACTCATACTCTTCATATGTCCAAACCATTTCAACATACCTGCTTCTGCTCTCTCAATCACACTCTTTATATTTCCACACATCTACCTTACCTTACATTACTTACTTGCTCAAACCACCTCTCACCACATATTCTCCTTAAGCATTTCATTTCCAACATACCCATCCTCCTCCATACAACCCTATCAACAACCTATGCCTTGCATACATACACTGATGTATATCTTTCTTCTTAAACCAGGTATTCCCAATCACCAGTCTCATTTCAGTACACAAATCCACAAGCTCTTCACCATTTCCATTTACAACACTGAACACCCCATGTACACCAATTATACCCTCAACTGCCACATTGCTCACCTTCGCATTTAAATAGCCCATCACTATACCCCGGTCTCATATATCAAGGCTGCTAATACACTCACTCAGCTGCTACCGAAACACTTACCTCATGATCTTTCTTCTCATGATCAGGTGCATAGGCACCAATAATCACCCATCTCTCTCCCTGCCCTTTCAATTTTACCCACATCAATCTAGAATCTACTTTCTTACACTCTATCACATACTTCCACAACTCCTGCTTCTGGAGTATTGCTACCCCTTCCTCAGCTCTTGTCCTCTCACCAACCCCTGACTTTACTCCCAAAACTTTCCCAAACCACTCTTCCCCTTTGCCCTTGAACTTCGTTTCACTCAGAGCCAGAACTTCCAAGTTTCTTTTCACAAGCATACTATCTATCTCTCCTTTCTTCTCATCTTGGTGACATCCACACACATTCAGACATTCCAATCTGAGCCTTCAAGGAGGATGAGCACTCTGTTTGACTCCTTCTGTTTCCCTTTTTAGAAATTTAAATACAGGGAGGGGGGTTTCCAGCCCCCTGCTCCTAACCCCTTGTCACCTTCTACAACATGCAGGGAATACATGGGAAGTACTCTTTCTCCTCTATCCCCAAGGATACAAGTTTCTATTTCTGAATTAAGGAAGTTCTTAGAATCATGCCACTCATCACTTGATTTGATGGTACTATCTCAGTATGCTCTATGAAATCTATTTTTTCATTTATGATGACACCTAAACCTATAAAACTTGTCTAACTTTCTATCAATTTTCTTGTCAGGTTTTTATAAGGCAATACTAATGAATCTTTCCCTGACCTATAACTTATTTGCACAAATTTCTCTCCATTAAATCATTAAATTCCATTAGGTTAACATGTGCCCATTCGTAAGTTGTTCCTTTTCTTTTTGCATCCCCATCTGATCACTTTCTGATCCAAAAATTCTTTTAGAATACTCTGGCATCATCAGTAAAGCATCTTACTATACTTTCCTCTACTTCGCTGTTGATGTCTGTCTCATTATTACCATAAGTACTGAGGATAACATCAATCTCTGTGGTAACCTCAGACATGGCTCCATCTGCTACAACTTATAACTTTGTCAATCAAAACTATTCAATCCATCTTCCTAATGTTTTGTATAGCAACTTCTTTAGCAAAACCCTGTGGTTTACTTTCTCAAATGCTTTTGCAAAGTCAAGAAAAACAGAATTCATTCTTTTTCCTTGGATCAAACTTTGTGTCATTCCAATGACATATATCCACGACAACCTTCATATACGTAACTATACTTGATTTTATGGTTTACATGTCCTTCTATAACTCTTTCAAAAACTTTCAAATCAGTCAAGCTATCTTGTCTGTATTATCTATGTATTAGCTTAGGCCCTCCTTTGTATCAGTGTTACATATGTCAATTAGTGAATATCTGCAAATTTCCCCACATCAAAACTTTGCCTCAATAATAGTATAATAACATATTTTCTAGGAGTCAATTTTGTACCTATCTCCACCCTTAAATGGTCCAATCTCTCTTCTTGTTTTTGCTTTGTTGATATGTGTAAAAAGTAACTTTGCATTGCTTTCCATACTGGAAGGGCTGGCTAGTCTGATTTCCATTAGTTTGTGTATGCCTTTTTGATGGTTGTACAGATTGGATGGGCAAGGTGGAGTGTTATCAGGGTAGGCAGGTAGTCAAAGGACAGTTTGTGTAGCATGGTCCAGGCAGCCCATGCGTGTAGGGTTGGAGAGCATAGGATGATACTTGGCATGGCTTGCAGCTGGAGGTGGTAGGGTAGGAGTCTGGTTGGCTCACTGCTGCAGTTAAGGATGTTGAGAGGCTACACTTAGTTTATGAGTAATTCACCTTGGGGATCTTGGGCAAGAGTGCTGTGTCAAGTGGTACGGTGGGTACTGAAATCTTCATAGAGATAAGTATCCTGGTTAGGTTTTATAGTTGGGGAGGATATCTGTAAGGGCTTGTGGAGGGTGGTGGCATGTAGGTGTTGATTTTGTTGTAGTTAGTACCATGAAATTTTACTCCTAGGAATGTATTTCTGGGGATCTATCATTGTACATGAGGTGCTTGTAGCATCACTGGTGATTGAGTCTTGTGTCTGCAGTAAAACTTTCAAATCAAATTCAGTGAATAATCTGAGAAATATTATTTTTCATAAATTTTTCAAAGTTATCCTACATATGTTCTCAACTAACTCATGAGTGCTTATATATTTGTGAAAGGATCAAGACAAGGGGTGCTAGAGTTGAACATTAATGTTTAGAACAAAAAAATGCTAGTTGGCAACGCCATTTTAACGAGTACCCACAACCCATGGCAAAACTTTAGAACTGTATTTTCATCCATTATTTTTCAGTACAATTCTCTTCATTACTTTCTTACCTCACTGAAAAACTATTAATTATGTGGATTTTTTTTATTTTGCTTTGTCGCTGTCTCCCGCGTTAGCGAGGTAGCGCAAGGAAACAGACGAAAGAATGGCCCAACCCACCCACATACACATTTATATACATACACGTCCACACACGCAAATATACATACCTATACAAAACCAAAGTTATGTGGATATTCACAAAAATAAAAGAGAACATGAGTGGTAGAGGGATAAACAATCCAGTATAAGAATGCTAGCAGTTGATGGGAGCCTAGCCCTGCATTTAATGCAAAACTTTCAACTAAGATCATTTTTCTACACAATTTTCTGATGTTGTTATCTAATTCATGGGCTAATAATTGCTCATATATATTTACAAACAATTGGGGGAAAATTGGTGTTAAGATTCAAACTTTTTTTCCTGAGTGACAGAATGCTAGCTAGTGGTACTATCTTTGGCAAATGCCCAAAGCCCAAGGCAGATTTGGGCTTTACATAACAGGAAATTGTATTTTCACATAACATTTATCTGTACAGTTCTCTTCATTATTATTTCACCTGATTTATGCATTAATGGTCATATAAATATTCTTTAAAATGATGGGAAAAATCTTAATGGATATCTAACATATGTGGTGATAAGGGCATGAAGGATTTCATTTCTTGCTTCCTGACTTTTATTCATCGTCAAAATATGCAGGTCTCATTCACACAGCACATGCTGAGGTATATAACCTCCTTCCTCAATAATTTTCAGTACAAACAATTTCTATGTCAAAAACTGGAGACAGACTGCTAAGAATGAGCATTCCTTCACAAAACTGTATAAATACTGGTGAGTTTATATACAGTAATATTGGTGAGATATGACCTTGCAGAATTTTGCTATATCATGGAAATAATCTAAAATATCCTGATACATGCTAACATTCAAAGTTTACTTGATACATTGAAATATAAAAAGACACGTATAAAAAAGCAAGCCAGACCCAAGATGGCTATAGCCATGAATTTCTGAACAGTATCAAACATCCTAAGCAACTCTAAATCAACCTTTTGAGTGATAGCCTTATGGGCTGTATTCCCATGTGTATCTTTATCCTTTCCAGATATACTAAAATGTCTACAATCACTTTGGATGCAATAAATACTATAATAAGAATTTACTTAAATGAACATATGACGCAGGTTGGTGGGCTATGAATCACAGTGGAATTTTCCAGCAATATCAATGAAAGATGCCTGATGAATACACAGATAATATGAAATATCCTGAAACATTTTACTTAAAAGCAGTTCATTTGATGTGTTATGTTAAAAATACAAAGGTAACTGAGTGAACGAGACCCACAGACTTTAATATAAACAAGAGTGTTTGACCAGTATCTAACATTTCAAGTACCCCTAATCAAACCTCAAGATTATGGTCTGCACTCCTATAATCACCATTAAAATTCCTTATTCAGACATATATGAATGCCTGCATATACAGTGGACTTGGTATCTAGATAAAAAGCAACAAACACAAATGAATATGTTTTGCTAGGTGGTGGGATACAAACTGAATGTTATTTTCCTGTGACATAACTAAATCATGGATGATATGAACACAAATACTTTATCAAAATAAAATATTCTTTTAAACCCTGGAAGTAAATTAATATACTTTTTTTCCAATACGCTGTAAGTCAAAGCATAGTGTCTTAAGCCAATACAATGCGCTCTAATTCTAGTGTTGTAAGTCCAAAACATCACAATGAAATGTTGTACCTTGAAGCCAAGCAATACTACCACCTGGGTATGGTGAAGATATGTGATATAGCAGACCAACTTTTCAATTTGTCTAGATCCCCTTGTAAGTTGACGCAATCCCCCTAACCCCTTACTTCCCTCACAACCTTGGCATCATCCACAAGTATATTCAGGTTTAAGTCTAATCTTACAAGCAAGTCAAATGTCATTGCCATTCGTGATTATCCTTCCTACGTTAGGAAGACAGAGTTTTACACTTGTGTTCCCAGTCTCTCAACCTTCTATATGTACAATGTTATACTCTTATGTGCACACACACACACACACACATACACACACACACACACAAACCACACATATATCCCAGCCTAAGGCTAGTTGTCATTTATTAACAAGCCCCAGAGGATGGCGTAAAGCTGAGGTGGTTGTGGGCCAACTGTCACACCCCAAGATTTGAACCCTGGCAGGTCTACATATGAACAATGGTCAGCAATGTAAACTACTACACCATAAAAGCCCATGTGTGTTTGTACATTTTTTCTTTATTACCAATTTGTACAGTACAGAGAGAGTTCAAATAGGGTCCCATCTTAACAGTGTATGCTATCAAGTAACCTTTCAAACCCTTGTAAACTGCCAGCATTCACTGCCACATTGGTTAGCTCAGCCTTTTAATTTTACTATATGATCCACCAAAGTTCTGCTTAACTTGTCTACCTCTATTTCTCTCTGGCACTTCTTACTGCTCATACCAAATATCTTAACCCTATTTCTCTCTGGTACTTCTTACTGCTCCTACCAAAGTCATCCAGCTTCTTCAATTTGCCCTATAGATCCCTACAGTACAACTTTGCACTTTTCATGTTCCCAAACAACAACCTCCAGATTTTCTAACCTTGCCATCCAAATGGTATATTCAAAGGAAATGCTTGTCCCCTCCCATATTATCTAAAATGTTCAATTTCTCAGCTGTCTGGTACCCCATGGCACCATTTATCATCAATCTCCCTTGGGAAACCCTCAAAATCAAAGTCTTCCTTTGCTGTCTCATTTACCTATTTAGTCCTCGTATCTACTCCAATGTTATTTCAATATCCCTTAGATGCAATAGGCCAAGCTGCCTTGGGGCTTATATAAACAATCTTATTCTGGTTAAGTTCATTCTACCTCTTCTTGCTTAGGGAACCTTGTTTGCCTGGTTCACAAAGTACTGCTACCATTAATGACGAGAATGATGGTTTAATACCTTAATACTTCAAAATTATTCAAATGTCAAAAAATATGCCTCCACTAAAGGATTGTCGGTAGAGACTAAGAGTTGTCAATCAGTGTTATTCTAATCTACTTCTCTTCCTCTTATTTTCACTCTTTTCAGTGCATTTCACTAAGCTCTGAAATCCTACTTTATCTCCCAATATTCAAACTAGTTTTAGTTAGTGAGTGGCTTGTGGTTAGTAGAAAAAAAGAAATAGTGGGTTTTCTAATCAGCAAAAATGACAACTGATGCTTAATCACAACTGCTCAAATATCCTTCTGTAATGCTGGCTTCTTTTACATCATATTCATGTTTTCTCTTACAGTTTTTAGTGATTTAAAAGCTATCCAAAGCCCATGAAGTATTCCTCTCTCCCACTACCTGCCAAAATAGGTGTCTTCTTCCTAAATCCAAAACAATCTTGATATTCCTGGATAGCTGCTGGTGTTAACTGAAGTCTGCCTGCCTGTCTGTGTTTTACCTATTTGTAATGTATGGGGAAGGAATTATATATTCAAGCTCCACCTCTTGAACATTCTCTACTCTTAATTTTATGTAAGCTCTCTGCATTAACCCGACCTCAGTCATTCTATCCTATTCATCAACCACTTTCATAATATAACAGCACTTCTTTACATTTCTTGCTTGATTTCATAACGTGCTCTCTGGTTGCTCTATCGCTACACCTCTTGAAGGACTGTTTGTTGTCTACATTACCAAAAAAAAAATGTTTTAAGATCTTAAAGTTGTGATCAGGTCACCTCTCAATCTTCTCTCATCCAAAGTGGGCAACTCTAAAACCTCTAACCTTTCCCTGTAACTTAGATCTCTTAATTCTGGAACTACCTTTTGTTGCCCTCCTCTGGATCTTTTCTATTAGCTTTTTGCTAGCATTGGCCTCATGTAGGATATGGACAATTTACAAAATATTTCCTTATTGATACACTTAAAAGCTATTCTGACATTTGCATGAAGACAAGCTGTCCCATTAACTACTCTCCTAATGTGGGACTCTGGCAACAAGCTAGGGATGATGTTAACTCCCAAGTCCTTCTTACACACAGGATCTTGGAGCTTATTTCCAGCTAGATAATAATCACACAGATGCCCTCTTTCACTCTGTCTCACACTTACTACTTTACACTTTACATTTGCTCGGGCATATGTGTGAGTGCACGTGTAATTACATTTTGTAATTACTGTTTGCGTGTTCATGGTAAATAAGTTTTTCACTTTTGTTGCCCAATTTCTTAAATCTGTATGTGTACCATGTCTCTACTTTTATGTTTATACACTTACACAGCTTCCAAACTGAGCCAAGTACACATTTATCAACCAGCCCTATAAGGAGAATGAACAGCTGGGTTGGCTGTAGGCTAACTGACATGCCTGGATATTGAAACCGGGCAGGCTCATGTGTGAATAATGGGAGAGAGTTCTACACACACTCATGGGCTCTGTTTCTTATACTTTCAGTATCATCAAGAAGGCTACTAAATATCTGTAAGATGTTGGCATTTACCATTGCTTTGCTTAGCCCATTCCAACCAAGTGCCATCCTCACACTGAATCAGTATTTATTTACATCCTTTCTAATTTATGAACTTATGAATGTCATCAGGTCACCCTCCTCTCTTCTATTCTCCTGGTGGACTTCTTTGTAGCTCTTAGCCTTTTGTCTTAGCTCAGCTCCCTCAACTGATTCTGGCACCATCCTCATTAACTTGTCTGGAATTGCTCAAACACATTTTTATGTATCTTTAGATGTGGTGACCAGAATTGAAAGGCATAATCCAGCCTAGGTCAAATATATATATATACTGCAAAATATTTACCATACTTTTACCCATCTATATAAATGACTGCAATTCTAATAATTCTATTTCTTGTTCAAAAGTGCCCTAAGACCCCTTTCAAAGAAAAGGTTCTGGCATTACCCAAGACCTCTGTCACAGAACTCCGATAGCTCCAATGCTGCGCTACTTCCAGTATCAGGAAAATGACACACTCCTTTGGATTGAGAAGCCCTCTAATCAGACTGTACTCCCAATGATACAGTCCCACTGAAAGTGACATTCCAGGACAGAGTTCGGTAATACCTGCAGTTCTAATATTTGTGTGTGTTATAATCATTTCCTCTTGTTGAAGATCCTCTATGACATCTATGGAAAACTCATCCTACATTTTTTGCTTTTCAAAGAATTCTTTCTTTTTTCTTAGGTTATTTACCCTCTGAATCTCCTCAACTATTCAAATCTCTTTTCATATCAAGTGACTATATTTTTCAGATCTCCCTCATTTTTCTCATCTCACAATGTCTTTTATGATCTTTAATCTGTAAGTCTGGGTAAATACATATCTGTGATTATTCATCTCTGCTGTATGGGGAGGCAGTTTTGCACTTGTGGGATCCCATCTCTTGATCTTTCTACCATCAAAAGACTTTTAAAATTTCTGCAAGCTGTTCACATCCACAATCTTGTAACTCAGTTTATTCCATTCATCCACTACTATGACAATATAAAAGTATTTCTTTATATATTTCCTAACAATGTTTTTGCTGAATTTCATGTTATGGCCTCCGGTTGTTCGATCTTTGCATCTTTCAAAGGACTACTCCCTGTTTACATCATCAAGCTGGTTTAAGATCTTAAAAGTCACACTCAGGCCAACCTTCTTTCTTCCCCAACATAAAAATTTAAGACCCCTAATCCTTACCCTTAACTTAGCTCTCTTTATTAAGTTACCATCTTTGTTGCCCTCCTCTGGACCTTCCCTATTAGTTTTTTGTACTTCTTTAATTGTGGTGAACAAATCTGAAAGGTAAACAGCATGCTGAATATTTCCTTCTACATGTACTTGAATGTAATTCTAATACTTGCCAGCAGACAGTTTGTCTCCATTAACATTCCCCAAACATGAAACTCTGAAGACAGTTAGGAATGATTTTGACTCCTAATTCCCTCTTACACAGAATCCAGTAGCTTATATCCTGCTGGATAAGATTCGTATCGAAGACTTCTTTCAATATGTCCAATATTTGTTACTTTGCATTTACTCAGACTGAATTTCATTGACCATGCATCATATCAGCTTCAGAGTTTGTCTAGATCTGCTGGTATTAAGTTGATGTAATCTCTCTTGCCTTTCATTTCTCTCTCAACCTTGTGAACAACCATAAACATGTTCAGGTAAGAACCCAATCCTTTTAACAAGTCATTCACACAGATTTAGCTGAGCAATAGTCCCAAACAAACTCCTGCAGCATGCCACTGGTACCCTTAAGAAGGCTCCTCTGACATGTGTCATTTGTTCCTTCCATTCAGATAATCTACCCACTGAATAAGTCAACCTTTTTCCAGCCTCTTTACCAACTTCATATGTAATACATCATCAAATGCTTTCTAGGAGTCCAGACATAGACAATTCAACTATCTTTCCCTTATGTCTAAAACAAAGCTCACTCACTCATAAAAATGTGTGAAGTTTGTGTATTTCGAGTAATTACCTATTTGCACTGTATAGTGATGGAGTTTTACACTTATGAAAACTCATACCTAGAATATTCTCTACCATTATACAACATTTTACATTTCTGTATGTCTCTAAATGTCTGTACTACTAAAACTTCTATTAATACTGATAATAACTATAATAAAATTCATTTAATAATAATAATAATAATAATAATAATAAATAATAATAATGATAATAATAATAATAATAATAATAATAATAATAATAATAATAATAATATCAATATCAATAATAATGATAATAACCATGGAAAGGTTTATGGGGTTTGGTTACGAATAAGGGACTCTGGTTTAAGTACATTATCTATGACATCTAGAGAGCTGACATGAGTGAATGAGGCCATTTCTTTGAATGCTCTTGGTGCTATCTTGCTAATGTGGGAATGGATGAAGAGGTATGAAAGTAAAATAATAATAATAATAATAATAATAATAATGATAATAATAATAATAATAATAATTTTTTTTTTTTTTGCTTTGTCGCTGTCTCCCGCGTTTGCGAGGTAGCGCAAGGAAACAGACGAAAGAAATGGCCCAACCCACCCCCATACACATGTATATACATACGTCCACACATGCAAATATACATACCTACACAGCTTTCCATGGTTTACCCCAGACGCTTCACATGCCCTGATTCAATCCACTGACAGCACGTCAACCCCGGTATACCACATTGATCCAATTCACTCTATTCCTTGCCCTCCTTTCACCCTCCTGCATGTTCAGGCCCCAATCACACAAAATCTTTTTCACTGCATCTTTCCACCTCCAATTTGGTCTCCCACTTCTCCTCGTTCCCTCCACCTCCGACACATATATCCTCTTGGTCAATCTTTCCTCACTCATTCTCTCCATGCGCCCAAACCATTTCAAAACACCCTCTTCTGCTCTCTCAACCATGCTCTTTTTATTAATAATAATAATAATAATAATAATAACAATGAATAATAGTGAATGCAGGTTTGCAGCAGGGGTGTGTGATGTCTCCATGGTTGTTTAATTTGTTTATAGATGGGGTGTTAGGGAGGTGAATGCAAGAGTTTTGGAAAGGGGCAAGTATGAAGTCTGTTGTGGATGAGAGAGCTTGGGAAGTGAGTCAGTTGTTGTTCGCTGATGATACAGCGCTGGTGGCTGATTCATGTGAGAAACTGCAGAAGCTGGTGACTAAGTTTGGTAAAGTGTGTGAAAGAAGAAAGTTAAGAGTAAGTGTGAATAAGAGCAAGGTTATTAGGTACAGTAGGGTTGAGGGTCAAGTCAATTGGGAGGTAAGTTTGAATGGAGAAAAAATGGAGGAAGTAAAGTGTTTTAGATATCTGGGAGTGGATCTGGCAGCGGATGGAACCATGGAAGCGGAAGTGAATCATAGGGTGGGGGAGGGGGCGAAAATCCTGGGAGCCTTGAAGAATGTGTGGAAGTCGAGAACATTATCTCGGAAAGCAAAAATGGGTATGTTTGAAGGAATAGTGGTTCCAACAATGTTGTATGGTTGCGAGGCGTGGGCTATGGATAGAGTTGTGCGCAGGAGGGTAGATGTGCTGGAAATGAGATGTTTGAGGACAATGTGTGGTGTGAGGTGGTTTGATCGAATAAGTAATGTAAGGGTAAGAGAGATGTGTGGAAATAAAAAGAGCGTGGTTGAGAGAGCAGAAGAGGGTGTTTTGAAATGGTTTGGGCACATGGAGAGAATGAGTGAGGAAAGATTGACCAAGAGGATATATGTGTCGGAGGTGGAGGGAACGAGAAGTGGGAGACCAAATTGGAGGTGGAAAGATGAAGTGAAAAAGATATTGTGTGATCGGGGCCTGAACATGCAGGAGGGTGAAAGGAGGGCAAGGAATAGAGTGAATTGGATCGATGTGGTATACCGGGTTGACGTGCTGGCAGTGGATTGAATCAGGGCATGTGAAGCGTCTGGGGTAAACCATGGAAAGTTGTGTGGGGCCTGGATGTGGAAAGGGAGCTGTGGTTTTGGGCATTATTGCATGACAGCTAGAGACTGAGTGTGAACGAATGGGGCCTTTGTTGTCTTTTCCTAGTGCTACCTCGCACACATGAGGGGGGAGGGGGATGGTATTCCATGTGTGGCGAGGTGGCGATGGGAATGAATAAGGGCAGACAGTGTGAATTGTGTGCATGGGTATATATGTATGTGTCTGTGTGTGTATATATATATGTGTACATTGAGATGTATAGGTATGTATATTTGCGTGTGTGGACGTGTATGTATATACATTGTGTATGGGGGTGGGTTGGGCTATCTCTTTCGTCTGTTTCCTTGCGCTACCTCGCAAACGCGGGAGACAGCGACAAAGCAAAATAAAAATAAAATGAATAAATAAATAATAATAATAATAATAATAATAATAATAATAATAATAATAATAATAATAATAATAATATTAATAATAACCAAAACACATTCTTCAATGTCCCCAGGACCTCTGCCCCCTCAACCATGCAATTGTTCACTTCAGCTCTAGTGGTTCCATTCACTTTGACTAACCTGTTTCTCTCTCCACAGCTAAATCTAATAAACTTCCTGTTATTCATATTTACTTTCAGCTTTCTCCTTCATCACACTCTCTCAAACTCAGAAAGCACCTTCTGCAGTTTCTCACTTGTAATCTACCATCAGTGCCATGTCATCAGCAAATAACATTTGATTTACCTCACAGATCCCAATCCCTAACAGAACCGCAAACCTTCTCTACTCTTCAAAATCCTTGCATTCACCTCCCTCACCACCTACCCATAAAGAAATCAAACAGCCATTGTGACATTACACATCCCTACTGAAGACCTACCTTCACTTGGAACCACTCACCTCACCCTCTTCTCTCATTATTTGAACACATTCCTTACTCTCTCAATACAAACTCTTCAATGCTTCTAGTAGTTTTCCTCTCACGCCATATCCATGTAAGACCTTTCACAGATCATTTCTCTCAATTCTATCATATTCTTTCTCCAGATGCATAAATGCCACACACAACTTCCTCTGTTTCTTTAAGTATTTCTCATGCACATTCTTCAAGGCAAACACCTGATCCACACATCCTCTACCACTCCAGCAGCAATATCATTCATCACCAATCTGATCCTCTGTGCATGCCATTACCCTCTCAATCACCACTCTCCTGCACAATTTACTTGGTACACTCTGTAATCTAAAAATTCACTTTTGTCTGCCTTGCCTTTATACAATGGTGCTATACAAATGTTCTGCCAGTTCTTAAGCACTTCATCAGAAATCAATCATACAATGAAAATCCTAACTAACCAATCCATGATACAATCACCTCATTTCTTAGAAATTCAACAGCATTGCCATCCATTACATTCACTTTGCTGCATTCTATCTTATGTAAGTAAGCTATCCTATCAATGAGCACATTCAACAATCCTTCAAAATGTTAACTTCACATCCTCTTCACCTCATTTTTGTCTGTTACCATTAACCCCAGTTGCCTCCTTCACCAATGTCCCAATTCATTCTCCTGTTTTTCTCACGCTAACAGCCTCCTTCTAAACATTTTTCTCATTCTTACTGAAGTTTGCTGATACATGCTCAACCCAACTCTCATCTGCCCTCTTTTTCATCCTCTGATTCTTCCTTTTGACATGCTCTTTCTCTTGTACATATACAAACCGTTTGCATTACTTTCCTCCAAATAACACCCATATAGCTCTCTTTTCTCTTTTCCTAGCAACTTAACTTCCTCATACCATCAATCACTACCCATTCTCACCAGTCTATGTCTCATCTTTCGCATGCCAGACACTTATCTTTCACATGTAACTGCTTCCCTAATTACCTCCAATTCCTCATCCATTCCCTTTGCTTCACATATTCTCACCTTTTATCATTCTACATTCAATCTTTCCTGATGTAACTTTACACAAGCCTCTTTTCCAAGGTCACTTTCACAATCCTCTTCGCCTCCATATAATTTCCTCTTTTCCTAAAGTCTCTACAAACATAATGATAATAGTAACAATATTCAACAATAATATTTGATAATAAAAAGGCCTTGTTCACTCACATCCATTATCTAACTGTCATGCACAATGAATTCAAACTACAGCTCCCTATCCACAACCAGGAAATGCAGACCTTTCCACAATGATAAAAATAATAACAAAAATAATAATAACAATAATAATAATAATAATAATAATAATAATAATAATAATAATAATAATGCAAAGGTGAGTAATGTGGCAGTTGAGGGAATAATTGGTATACATGGGGTGTTCAGTGTTGTAAATGGAAATGGTGAAGAGCTTGTAGATTTATGTGCTGAAAAAGGACTGATGATTGGGAATACCTGGTTTAAAAAGCGAGATATACATAAGTATACTTATGTAAGTAGGAGAGATGGCCAGAGAGCGTTATTGGATTACGTGTTAATTGACAGGCGTGCGAAAGACAGACTTTTGGATGTTAATGTGCTGAGAGGTGCAACTGGAGGGATGTCTGATCATTATCTTGTGGAGGCTAAGGTGAAGATTTGTATGGGTTTTCAGAAAAGAAGAGTGAATGTTGGGGTGAAGAGGGTGGTGAGAGTAAGTGAGCTTGGGAAGGAGACCTGTGTGAGGAAGTACCAGGAGAGACTGAGTACAGAATGGAAAAAGGTGAGAACAATGGAAGTAAGGGGAGTGGGGGAGGAATGGGATGTATTTAGGGAATCAGTGATGGATTGCGCAAAAGATGCTTGTGGCATGAGAAGAGTGGGAGGTGCGTTGATTAGAAAGGGTAGTGAGTGGTGGGATGAAGAAGTAAGAGTATTAGTGAAAGAGAAGAGAGAGGCATTTGGACGATTTTTGCAGGGAAAAAATGCAATTGAGTGGGAGATGTATAAAAGAAAGAGACAGGAGGTCAAGAGAAAGGTGCAAGAGGTGAAAAAAAGGGCAAATGAGAGTTGGGGTGAGAGAGTATCATTAAATTTTAGAGAGAATAAAAAGATGTTCTGGAAGGAGGTAAATAAAGTGCGTTAAGACAAGGGAGCAAATGGGAACTTCAGTGAAGGGCGCAAATGGGGAGGTGATAACAAGTAGTGGTGATGTGAGAAGGAGATGGAGTGAGTATTTTGAAGGTTTGTTGAATGTGTTTGATGATAGAGTGGCAGATATAGGGTGTTTTGGTCGAGGTGGTGTGCAAAGTGAGAGGGTTAGGGAAAATGATTTGGTAAACAGAGAAGAGGTAGTGAAAGCTTTGCGGAAGATGAAAGCCGGCAAGGCAGCAGGTTTGGATGGTATTGCGGTGGAATTTATTAAAAAAGGGGGTGACTGTATTGTTGACTGGTTGGTAAGGTTATTTAATGTATGTATGACTCATGGTGAGGTGCCTGAGGATTGGCGGAATGCGTGCATAGTGCCATTGTACAAAGGCAAAGGGGATAAGAGTGAGTGCTCAAATTACAGAGGTATAAGTTTGTTGAGTATTCCTGGTAAATTATATGGGAGGGTATTGATTGAGAGGGTGAAGGCATGTACAGAGCATCAGATTGGGGAAGAGCAGTGTGGTTTCAGAAGTGGTAGAGGATGTGTGGATCAGGTGTTTGCTTTGAAGAATGTATGTGAGAAATACTTAGAAAAGCAAATGGATTTGTATGTAGCATTTATGGATCTGGAGAAGGCATATGATAGAGTTGATAGAGATGCTCTGTGGAAGGTATTAAGAATATATGGTGTGGGAGGAAAGTTGTTAGAAGCAGTGAAAAGTTTTTATCGAGGATGTAAGGCATGTGTACGTGTAGGAAGAGAGGAAAGTGATTGGTTCTCAGTGAATGTAGGTTTGCAGCAGGGGTGTGTGATGTCTCCATGGTTGTTTAATTTGTTTATGGATGGGGTTGTTAGGGAGGTAAATGCAAGAGTTTTGGAAAGAGGGGCAAGTATGAAGTCTGTTGGGGATGAGAGAGCTTGGGAAGTGAGTCAGTTGTTGTTCGCTGATGATACAGCGCTGGTGGCTGATTCATGTGAGAAACTGTAGAAGCTGGTGACTGAGTTTGGTAAAGTGTGTGGAAGAAGAAAGTTAAGAGTAAATGTGAATAAGAGCAAGGTTATTAGGTACAGTAGGGTTGAGGGTCAAGTCAATTGGGAGGTGAGTTTGAATGGAGAAAAACTGGAGGAAGTGAAGTGTTTTAGATATCTGGGAGTGGATCTGGCAGCGGATGGAACCATGGAAGCGGAAGTGGATCATAGGGTGGGGGAGGGGGCGAAAATTCTGGGGGCCTTGAAGAATGTGTGGAAGTCGAGAACATTATCTCGGAAAGCAAAAATGGGTATGTTTGAAGGAATAGTGGTTCCAACAATGTTGTATGGTTGCGAGGCGTGGGCTATGGATAGAGTTGTGCGCAGGAGGATGGATGTGCTGGAAATGAGATGTTTGAGGACAGTGTGTGGTGTGAGGTGGTTTGATCGAGTAAGTAACGTAAGGGTAAGAGAGATGTGTGGAAATAAAAAGAGCGTGGTTGAGAGAGCAGAAGAGGGTGTTTTGAAGTGGTTTGGGCACATGGAGAGAATGAGTGAGGAAAGATTGACCAAGAGGATATATGTGTCGGAGGTGGAGGGAACGAGGAGAAGAGGGAGACCAAATTGGAGGTGGAAAGATGGAGTGAAAAAGATTTTGTGTGATCGGGGCCTGAACATGCAGGAGGGTGAAAGGAGGGCAAGGAATAGAGTGAATTGGAGCGATGTGGTATACCGGGGTTGACGTGCTGTCAGTGGATTGAATCAAGGCATGTGAAGCGTCTGGGGTAAACCATGGAAAGCTGTGTGGGGTTTTTGGGCATTATTGCATGACGCTGGGAAAACTGAGTGTGAACGAATGGGGCTTTTGTTGGCTATATCCTAGTGCTACTCGCACACATGAGGGGGGGGGGGGATGGTATTCCATGTGTGGGGGGGTGGCGAGGGGAATGAAAAAGGGCCAGCCCTTTGTGAATTGTTTTGCATGGGTATATATGTATGTGTCTGTGTGTGTATTATATTTTTGTGTACTTGAGATGTATAGGTATTTTATATTTGCGTTGGGGGAGTGTATGTTATACATTGTGTATGGGGGTGGGTTGGGCAAATTCTTTCGTTTTTTCCCCTTGCGTACCTCGCAAACGGGGGGGAAAAGGGGACAAAGCAAAATAAAAATAAAATGAATAAAAAAATAAAAATAATAATTTTTAATAATAATAATAATAATACTAATAATAAATTAATAATTAATAATAAAAAAATTTTAATTTAACCAAAACCCCCCCCCATTCCCCCTTCCCCAATTTCCCCAAAGGACCCTCCCCCCCCCCCTTAAACCCATTCCCCCAAATAAGTTCATTTCCCGCTCAGGGGTTTTCCATTCATTTTGACAAACCCTTTTTCTCTCTCCACAGTTTAAATCTAATAAACTTTTGTTTTTCATATTTATTTCAGTTTTCCCCTTAATCACACTTTTCTCAAACTCAGAAAGCCCCTTCTGCAGTTTCTCACTTGTAATTACCATAGTGCCATGCCCACAGCAAATAAATTTGATTTACCTCCAGTTTCCAACCCCTTTAACAAAACCGAAAACCCCTTCTCTACTCTTCAAAATCCTTGAATTCCCTCCCTCAACCTACCCAAAAAAGGAAATCAAACAGCCTTTGTAAATTTTAAACACACCCCTTGAAGACCTACCTTCATTTGGGAAAACCACCCCCTCCCCCTCTTTTCATTTTTTGGGAAAAATTTCCCTTTTACTCTTCAATAAAAAAAATTTAAATGCTTCTAGTATTTTTCCTTCAGCCCATATCCATGTAAGATTTCACAGATCATTTTCTAAAATTCTACATTTTTCTTTTCCAGACCCTTTAAATCCCACACAACAACTTCCTCTTTTTTCCTTTAAGTATTTCTCATAAACCATTCTTCAAGGCAAAAACCTGATCCCCACATTTTTCCCCCACCCCGGCAGCAATTTTCATTCTCCCCAATCTGCCCTTCTTTTGATGCCTTTAAACCCTCTCAATCCCCACTCTCCTGCACAATTTACTTGGTCCTCTGAAATTTAAAAAAATTTTCCTTTTTTTCTGCCTTCCCTTTATACAAGGGTGTATAAAAAGGGGTTTGCCAGTTTTTAAAAGCATTTAATCAGAAATAATTTTACAATGAAAATCCTAAAAACCAATCCATGTAAAATTTCACCTTTTTTTTTAGAAATTCAACAGCATTGCCATCCTTTAACATTTCACTTTGCTGCATTAAAACTTATGTAAGTAAGCTATCCTATCAATGGGGCACATTAAAAATTTCCTTAAAAATTTTTCTTCACATCCCCCTTCACCCTTTTTGTCTGTTCCCATTAACCCCAGTTGCCCCCTTTCCCCCAAATTTGCCCCAAATTTATTCTCCCTGTTTTTTTTCACGCTAACACCCTCCTTCTAAACTTTTTTTCTCATTTTCTGAAGTTTCCCGTTTCATGCTAACCCCAAACCCCATCTTTTTTTATCCTTGTTCTTCCTTTTGAAAATCTCTTTTTTTTTCCCATATCCCAAAACCGTTTGCATTACTTTCCCCCAAATAACCCCCTTTATAGTTTCCCCTTTTCTTTTTTCCCTAGAAACTTAACTTCCTCATACCAAATCAAAACCCATTTCACCAGCTATGTCTCATCTTTCGCACCCGGGAACTTATCTTTCAATGTAATGCTTCCTAATTACCTGTGGGGACGTCTACGCGCGTCAATTTCGGGCTTTGCAGCCCTTCACTCTCTCCGATGTTCCAGCGCTTGGCGTTGTGTCGCACAATTGCATTAGTTGTTCATTCAATAACATCTCCTGTTGTTGTCTGTTTATCATTTACTTTGACATTTTCGCGAATGCTTTTATGTAACTTTACACAGCCCCTTTTCCCAAAGGGCAATTTCACAACCTCTTGCCTCCATATAATTTCCTCTTTTCCTTTAAATCTCTACAAAATAAAGTAATAGTAACAATATTCAAAATAATTTTTTGATAATAAAAAAAGGGCCCTTTTTCACTCACATCCTTTTCAAAATGTCATGCACAATGAAATTTTAAAATAAACTCCCCATCCAAACCAGGAAATGCAGACCTTTCCCAATGATAAAAAAAATTTAAAAAAAATTAAAAATAACAAATAATAATAATATTAATAATAATAATTAATTAAAAATAAATAAAATAATAATAATGGAAAGGTGAGTTTAAAGGGGGCAGTTGAGGGAATAATTGGTTATACAGGGGGTGTTTTCAGTTGTTTTGTAAATGGAAACTGGTTTGAGGCTTGTAGATTATTGTGCTGAAAAAGGACTGATGTTGGGAATACTGGGTTTTAAAAAGCAGAGATACTCTGAGAATTTTAGTATACTTTGTAAGTAGGAGATGATTGGCCAGAGGCGCGTTATTGGAATTAGTGTTAATTGTACAGGCGGTGGAAAGACAGATTTTGGATGTTATGTGTGAGAGGTGCAACTGGAGGGATTGTCTGATCATTATCTTGTGGAGGCTAAAGGGGAAAATTTGTATGGGTTTTCAGAAAAGGGGAAAAGTGAATGTTGGGGTGAAGAGGGTTGGGGGAGAGTAAAATGAGCTTGGGGGAAAGGGACCCTTTTTGAGGGAAGGGGAACCCGGAGAGACTGGGGTACAGAATGGGGGGAAAAGGGGGAAACAATGGAAGTAAGGGGGAAAATGGGGGAGGAAAAGGGATGTATTTAGGGAATCAGTGATGGATTGCGCAAAAGTGCTTTGTGGCATGAGAAGAAATGGGAGGTTTGGTTTATTAGAAAGGGTAGTGAGTGGTGGGATGAAAAAAGTAAGGTATTGGGGAAAGAGAAGAGGAGGCCCTTTGGACGAAATTTTTTAGGGAAAAAAATGCAATTGGTGGGAGGGTGTATAAAAAAAAGAGACAGGGGTCAAAAGAAAGGGGGCAAGGGGGTGAAAAAAAAGGGGAAAATGAGGGGGTTGGGGTGAGAGAGTATCCCTTAAAATTTTTGAGAGAATAAAAAAATGTTATGGGAAGGAGGTATTATTATTTGAATAAAGTTGTTAAGTAAGGGAGCAATATTGGGGACTTATGCAAAGTTAGCTGGGGTGGCGCGAGAATGGTGTTGATGTGGTGTGGTGGTGCTTATACAGAGGTAGTGTGATGTTTGAGAAGGAGATGGAGTGAGTCTCGATTTTTGGAAGGTTTGAGTTGTGGGCTGATTGTGATTTATGATGTGAGGTGTGGTATAGAGATGGCAGATGTTATTAGGGTGGTTGTTGTAGTTGGGTTCGAGAGGTGTGTTAGTGGTCATAAGTGCGAGTGGGTTGATATAGGGTAGAAAGATATGAGTGTTGGGTGTAAAAACGAGAAGGGATGGCCTAGTGAAAGTTTCTTTTGTCCGGGAAGTGTATGAAGAAGAACGGGCGAGATAAAGTGGTCTCGAATGGCAGTGTTCTGGATGTTTGGGTATTGCCGGTGGAAGTAGAAGAGATAGTTAATTAATTGAAAGGAGTGTGTATGTTGGAGGGGGTGGGGGAGGTAGATAGGGACGAGGTGTGGATTTGTGTTGTGTGGTTCTAGTTCTAATGTATTCGTATGACTGCAGTGGTGAGGTGCGTATTGGTTGGGTTTATTGGCGGAATGTCGGTTTTTTTTTTTTTGGGCACATGGAGAGAATGAGTGAGGAAAGATTGACCAAGAGGATATATGTGTCGGGGGTGAAAAAGGGAACGGGGGAAGGGGAGAAACCCAAAATTTGGGGGTGGAAAGTGAGGAAAAAGATTTTGTTGATCGGGGCCCGAACATGCGGAGGGGAAAGGAGGGCAAGGAATAGAGTGAATTGGAGCGATGTGGTATACCGGGGTTGACGTGCTGTCAGTGGATTGAATCAAGGCATGTGAAGCGCGGGGTAAACCTGGAAAGCTGTTAGGTATGTATATTTGGGGTTTGGGCGTATGTATATACATGTGTAGGGGGGGGGGGGTTGGGCCCTTTCTTTCGTCTGTTTCCTTGCGCTACCTCGCAAACGCGGGAGACAGCGACAAAGTATAAAAAAAAAAAAAAAAAAATAATAATAATAATAATAATAATCATAATAATAACGATAATCAAATAAATTAGAGGATTATCAAATAATACATACTGCTTAATACATACTGCTTAAGCAAGAAAATATGCTGAGAAAATGAATACAATGAATATACTGGAGGTTATAACAAAGAGGAGAGGGCATTAAACAGATAGTCTCCTCATAAACATTGTGCTTGTTATCAAATTCATGATGGTCAAAGAACACTGATACTTATATGTTAAAGTTTCAATGAACATTCATTACCTGAGACAAAGCCACATTACTTATGGCTACTTTTTCTTTATCTTCTTCAAAATATTCTTATTTTTGGCCCCAAGCTAAAATTATGTCCATAGCCTATATAAGCAAACATGTATATATCACTGAAAACTTTGCTAACTAAGCCTTTGGAGGTTTTGCCACCTAGATACACTAGTCAATATAGCTTATGAAACACCTATCCAAAACTCTACTGTGCTTTACCAACCAATCCACAAAAGGTTATGATAATGATATGTGACACGAGATCTTGTCTGCAGCATAGTAATCTTATACAACATTTCATGAAGCACACATTCAACTGTCATTACCAAAGGCTATACAGAGAATCTGTAAAGATCTTGTGATTTCATTATAAACTGTGTTTACTTTGAGAAAAATCAGTCCTCATATCTCGAACTCAACTCCAAAAAGGTATACATTACTTTTCTATATACTTTACTTTTGCATAAATTCCTTACAGAAACTTAAAAGAGCATTATTTCCTCTAATATCTGGAATAACGGAACAGATGTTTAAATGAAGTGAGAATATCTTTGCTAAATGCAAAAACTCCTTGCATTGTGAAATAATTCTCATCCAAAATCACTGCAAGCTGGAAGGTTAACATTTACCTAGCCAATAATTTCTCACTCTTGCATTGTATAATACATCAGTTTTACCAGTTGCAAAATCTCATATGTATATACTACCTCATATCCATCTGAACAACAGACTAATAATGTTAAATACCTTGGAATCTAAGTAAACCTTTAGTGTATTCCCATTACACTGCATTACTTACACTGTGTATAACTGATCCAATAACCATGATATCAGGCATATTTATGTACTTCAGACATTACCCACCTGGCCAGTAACTCATGACAAAACATGGAGCTGCATGGTGGAGGGGAATGCACGTCCAGAGAAGTAAGTCAAGCAATGATCTATTTCAAAATTGGGGTATGACAGGAGATAGCAGGTCCACTGGTGTAGCTGTTATAACTGGCATGGCACCACGAGGCACCAGGAGCAGGAGCATCAAGGGCCAGGGGCAGCAAAAAAAGTGATCAACCTGGCTGCAACTTTATACATGGAAGATATTAATCACAACTATGCTATGATGGTAAAGAGAGAATGCTTTCAACATATGGAATGCCATGAACTTGACACTGTTCACGCTAACTTCATATTCTGAATACCAATTATCCAAATGTAATGAAAAAACAGCTGAGGCAATGACTGAGAGGTACTGAAGCTGAAATTGTCAGGCTAGGAGGCATATCTGTAGGCCACTTTGCCTGGTTACAACAGCTCCACTTAATACTGGTTTTACTGAAAAATTTGACAAGATTATCATTCTCCACTCCTACTGTAAACTCTTCTCCCTCTTCCATATGCATACTGATCCACATCTGGCTACTTGGGAATTGGCAGTGAAACACGATTTTAAAAATATGATTTTAAAACATATTTTATGGATCTAAACGAAATGAGACTTTGAAAATAACCAAAAAACAAAAGACTGGTTGGTACTTATACCTCATCATATGAGGGACTTTTCAAAACCCAGAAGAGCTTTCAATAAAAAAAAAAATAAGGGAAAGTTTAATGTACTAGATGACTGTTGAGTGGTTCTATACTGACAGCTAGGATCAGCTAGGGTCAAGACAGGGAGGTGGTGATTAGTGCAGGTGAGTAATGGACATAGCATGCAGTGCATCCATGAGCATTCTGGGAGCTCAGAGGGAGCCACCAAGCAGGAATGAGGGCAAGGGCATCCAGGCTCAGCCCAGCCCCAAGCACAACACAAAAAATAAAACTGGACAGGGCTGACCTAGGACTGCCCAGGCCCACGTGTGCTACCCTCCAAGTTATAGCTAATGCAACACGTGGCATAGATGACAATGCAATCACACCCAGGTATACATAAGACTCGTTATGCCACACCTAGGAAATGCCATCAAGCAGTATAACTCTTACAAAGGTAGCGAATGGATCAAGCTTCAGCACTGATAATACAGTAACTTGTTTCAAAGCAAAGAAGAAAATGGGACCATTTGTGGGGTGTTATCAAGGTAATGAAAGGGGCAGCACGGGCAGGCTGGGTGAGAGCCAGGCAACAAGCACAAGACTGGCTCAGACAGTGAAGAAGGAGCAAGGCAAGGTCGTACTGGCTGACAGACAAGCGGCAACACAGAGAGAGATATGTAGGCCATGTTGCCACATTTGAAAATCAATCTTACAAGAGAAATCTGGCAACCATGTTTAGATATTCAAAATAATATTAGATTGAGATATACAAGTATTTACAAAAAAATGTTACTTAAGGAAAGAATAATCTCAAAATACCATATGAAGAGTTGAGATACCTATGTCTTGATCCCTATACATTCCAGGGCCTAAAGTTTTTTCTTTAGTGTGCATGTGTGTGTTATCCCTCGGTAAGTGGCACACACAGTCTAGTGTGGTGTTAAATGTGGAGGTAGTGGGAAAGAAATGACCTACCACACTGCCCCTCTTGCTACCACCCATAAAATCCTTATCATAGTTGCAAATGATAGAGTAACACGAGCAACAGGGATCAGCCTGCCACACCACAGTAACATCCCTACCACCACTTTAAAATCATTAATGGTGACAGAGATGTTACTAACAGTAAAGGGTGGGTCACCCTGCCACTTGGGTAATCTCCTCCATTACCTGCAACTATGGTAATGGGGTGGTGACTTGGCAGACACTTGTAGCAGATATTGTACCATCCTGACACAAATGCCACTCCCACTACCACCATTTATTACACTGAAGTATAATAATGGAGATGGGGGACAGAATGGACAGGATGGCAAAAGGATGCCGTGCCGACAATGTTTTCGGCTTAGCCAAGGTGTAGTACAAGAGTGGCACAGACAAGCACTCTGTGTGGCAGCCACGCCACTACCAGCGTGCGGACAGAAATGGCAGTATTGACAGTGCATGTCCAAGCTGGTAGTTACTCGGTCCTCACAAGCCACAGGGGAATCACCTGTCACTGTACTGTGCATTGTGTAGGTAGCCCATACTCGTTTTATAGGCAGAGGGCTGATTGTCCACACCTGTGAGACATCTCAGAGTATTACTGAATTAATACAATTAAAACCATTGAATGAAGATTACTTTGTACAGCATACTCTTATACAGTTGATAAGAACATGCCCTGCACTGGAGGTCTGAGCTCCGGCATGGCTGATGTGCAGTCTGCTGGTGCCACCTTTATTTCTACTGCTACATAGTAACACGGACCTACCACATGGCTACTTGCACACCCAGGCTCACACATACAAACACACACACACATACACACACACACACACACACACACACACACACACACACACACACAACTTTACAAGGGAATAAGAAAAATGGGGGAAGGTTGGGATAAATCATCCATAGGAAAGGAGAGAAAGGAAGCTGGAAGCAGGAGAAGCAAGACAGAATTCAGCAACTGAAAAGGATCAAAGCAAACAAAGTAGATTAAGAAATAAGCTAGACATAGCAGTAATTTCATGAAAACATACATGATTATGGAAAACAAGAATAAATAAACTTTTGCTGAAATGCATAAAGTAATGCTTAAAAATGGGTCACCAAGAGGATATAAATTCATATATATTTCACTCAGTGAGAAAATAGTGTATAAGAACCACTTGGTGTTAGTCTAATACACTACAATCAGAGACTTAAAGGGCACCTTGCAATGTGAGTGGTACAAGATAATCTCCTCCCATACCTACAGCAAATCACTCCTATATTTCATATATCCAAAGTATATGAGAAGAATAGCTGTCAATAATGTCAAAATGTGGAAATCCTATGATCTAGGAGTAACATGATCTCTTTATGAAAATAACACCTAATGATTTATAAGTCTGCAATTATGCAGGTTATAGGCAAGAATATAAATATAATATACATAAATAAATATATCAACTGATATATACACAAAGAAATACATCAATATATATATATATATATATATCATTTATCTTATTCATTACACTTAATCGCCCTCTCCCACGTCAGCGTAATAGCGGAAGGAAACAGATGAGGAATGGCCCAACTCACCCATGTACACATGTATATATATAAACACCCATACACGCGTATATAAATACATATGCATTTCAAAGTATACATACATATACATACAGACATATACACACACATGTTCACATTCATCCATTCCCGTCGCCACCACGCCACACACACACACACACACACACACACACACACACATACCAGCAAGGTAGCATCAGGGAAAGAGAAAAAAGGCCACATTTGTTCACACTCAGTCTCTATCTGTCATGTGTAATGCACCAAAACTGCAGCTCCCTTTCCACATTCAGGCCCCAAAGACCTTTCCACGTTTTACTCCATGGAGAGGTAATATATATATTTATCTATTTCTTTATCATACTTTGTCTCTGTCTCCCGCGTTAGTGAGGTAGCACAAGAAGACAGACAAAAGAATGGTCCAACCCATCCACATACACATGTATATACATACACGTCCATACATGCACATATACATACCTATGCATTTCAATGTATACATATACATACATACACAGACATATACATATATACACATGTACATAATTCATACTTGCTGCCTTTATTCATTCCCGTCACAACCCAGCCACACATGAAATGACAACCCCTTCCCCCCATATGCGCGCAAGGTAGCACTAGGAAAAGACAGCAAAGGCCACATTCATTCACACTCATTCTCTAGCTGTCAAGCACAATGCACCGAAACCACAGCTACCTTTCCACATCCAGGCCCCACAAAACTTTCCATGGTTTACCCCAGACACTTCACATCCCTGGTTCAATCCAGTGACAGCACGTCAACCCCAGTATACCACATCATTCCAATTCACTCTATTCCTAGTATGTCATTCACCTTCCTGCATGTTCAAGCCCCAATCGCTCAAAATCTTTTTCACTCCATCCATCCTAACAACCCCATCCATAAACAAATTAAACAACCATGGAGACATCACACACCCCTGCTGCAAACCTACATTCACTGAGAACCAATCACTTTCCTCTCTTCCTACACGTACACATGCCTTACATCCTCGATAAAAACTTTTCACTGCTTCTAACAACTTGCCTCCCACACCATACATTCTTAGTACCTTCCACAGAGCATCTCTATCAACTCTATCATATGCCTTCTCCAGATCCATAAATGCTACATACAAATCCATTTGCTTTTCTAAGTATTTCTCACATACATTCTTCAAAGCAAACACCTGATCCACACATCCTCTATCACTTCTGAAACCACATTGTTCTTTCCCAATCTGATGCTCTGTACATGCCTTCACCCTCTCAATCAATACCCTCCCATATAATTTCCCAGGAATACTCAACAAACTTATACCTATGCAATTTGAGCACTCACTTTTATCCCCTTTGCCTTTGTACAATGGCACTATGCAAGCATTCCGTCAATCCTCAGGGACCTCATCATGAGTCATACATACATTAAATATCCTTACCAACCAGTCAACAATACAGTCACCTCTCTTTTTAATAAATTCCACTGCAATACTATCCAAACCCACTGCCTTGCCGGCTTTCATCTTCTGCAAAGCTTTTACTACCTCTTCTCTGTTTACCAAATCATTCTCCCTAACCCTCTCACTTTGCACACCACCTTGACCAAAACACCCTATATCTGCCACTCTATCATCAAACACATTCAACGAACTTTCAGAATACTCACTCCATCTCCTTCTCACATCACCAGTACTTGTTATCACCTCCCCATCAGCCCCCTTCACTGAAGTTCCCATTTGTTCCCTTGTCTTACACACTTTATTTACCTCCTTCCAAAACATCTTTTTATTCTCACCTCAACTCTCATTTGCCCTCTTTTTCACCTCTTGCACCTTTCTCTTGACCTCCTGCCTCTTTCTTATATACATCTCCCACTCATTTGCATTATTTCCCTGCAAAAATCATCCAAATATCTCTCTCTTCTCTTTCACTAATAATCTTACTTCTTCATCCCACCACTCACTACCCTTTCTAATCTGCCCACCTCCCACTCTTGTCATGCCACAAGCATCTTTTGCACAAGCCATCACTGCTTCCCTAAATACATCCCATTCCTCCCCCACTCCCCATTTGTCCTTTGTTCTCACCTTTTTCCATTCTGTACTCAGTCTCTCCTGGTACTTCCTCAAACAAGTCTCCTTCCCAAGCTCACTTACTCTCACCACTCTTTTCACCCCAACATTCTCTCTTCTTTTCTGAAAACCTCTACAAATCTTCACCTTCGCCTCCACAGATAATGATAAGACATCCCTCCAGTTGCACCTCTCAGCACATCAACATCCAAAAGTCTCTCTTGCGCGCCAATCAATTAACACGTAATCCAACAATGCTCTCTGGCCATCTCTCCTACTTACATACGTATACTTATGTATGTCTCTCTTTTTAAACCAGGTATTCCCAATATATATATACACATGTATGTATATACATGTGTATGTGTGTGGGCTGGGCCATTCTTTCGCCTGTCTCCTTGCGCTACCTCACTAACACGGGAGACAGCGACAAAGCACATAAATGAATATGTGTGTGTGTGTGTGTGTGTGTGTGTGTCGATGTGTCTTCATTTGTCTGTTTCCTCACTAATGTGTTTTCCTGTGGGGCGGGGTAGCAACAAGAATGGATGAAGACGAGCAAGTATGAATATGTACATGTGTACGTATGCAGTGTCTGCGTATATGGATGTATATTTATGTATATGCTGATATGTATATGCATGTATATATGCGTATGTGGGCATTTATGTATATATATGTGCATACGAGTAGATGGACCATTCTTCATTCGTTTCCTGGTGCTACCTTGCTGACACAGGAAACAGCAATCATGTATAATAAAATAAATATATATTCTTACTATACGTGGGAAAGAGTGATTATGTACAAAATAAAAATACAGAATATATGTACATATGTACATATATGTACACATTCATACATCTGCCTTCATCCATTCCCATTGCCACCCCACCACATATGAAAGAGCACCCCCTTCCCACCGCGTGTGCGCAAGGAAGCGCTAGGAAAAGACAACAAAGACCACATTTGTTCACACTCAGTCTCTAGCTGTCATGCGCAATGCACCAAAACCAAAACTCCCTTTCCACATCAAGGACCCACAAAACTTTCCATGGTTTACCCCAGACGCTCCATATGCCCTGGTTCAATCCACTGACAGCACGTTGACCCCGGTATACCACATTATTCCAATTCACTCTATTCCTTGCACGCCTTTCACCCTCCTGTATGTTCAGGCCCCGATTGCCAAAAACCTTTTTCACTCCATCCTTCCATCTCCAATTTCATCCCCCACTTCTCATTCCCTCCACCTCTGACATACATATCTTCTTTGTCAATCTCTCCTCACTCATTCTCTCCATGTGACCAAACCATTTTAATATACCCTCTTCTCCTCTCTCAACCACACTCTTTTTATTACCACACATCTCTTTTACCCTTTCATTACTTACTTGATCAAACCACCTCACATGTGTCCTCAAACATCTCATTTCCAACACAGCCACCCTCCTCCACACAATCCTATCTATAGCCTTTGCCTCACAACCATGTAACATTGTTGGAACCACTATTCCTTAAAACATACCCATTTTTGCTCTCTAAGATAACATTCTTGCCTTCCACACATTCTTCAATGCTCCCAGAACCTTCACCCCCTCCCCCACCCTGTGACTCACTTCCACTTCCATGGTTTCATCCACTGCTAAATCCACTCCCAGAAATCTAAAACACTTCACTTCCTCTAGTTTTTCTCCATTCAAACTTACTTCCCAATTTACTTGTCCCTCAACCCTACTGAACCTAAAAACCTTGCTCTTATTCACATTTACTCTCAGCTTTCTTCTTTCACACACTTTACCAAACTCGGTGTGCGTCGACTGACCACATTAGCATGTGTGGGCTTTTATGTTTGCGGGTGGGTTGAGCCATTATTTCATCCGTTTCCTTGTGCTACCTCACTAATGCGGGAGACAGTGACTAAGAATAATAAAAAATTATATAAACACATATATATTTCATTTTTTTTTTATTTTCTTTTTTTATTTTCCAAAAGAAGGAACAGAGAAGGGGGCCAGGTGAGGATATTCCCTCAAAGGCCCAGTCCTCTGTTCTTAACGCTACCTCGCTAACGCGGGAAATGGCAAGTAGTTTGAAAAAGAAAGAAATATATATTTTATCTATCCATTTAACCGTCGTCTCTCATGTTAGTGAGGTAGCGCATACACATGTATATACATAAATGCCCACACATGCCCATATACATACATATACATTTTAATGTATACATACATATACAGACACAGACATATGCATATATACACATATACATATCCATACTTGTTGCCTTCATCCATTCCCACTGCCACCCTGTCGCACATGAAACAGCATCCCCCACCCCGCTTTCCAGCAAGGCAGTGCCAGGAACAGACAGAAAAGGCCATATTCGTTCAATCTCAGTCTCTAGCTGCCATGTGTAATGCACCAAAATGACAGCTCTCTTTTCGCATCTAGGCCCCACAAAACTTTCCATGGTGTACCCTAGACACTTCACATGCCCTACTTCAATCCATTGACAGCATGTCAACCCCGGTATACCACATCATTCCAATTCACTCTATTCCTTGCACGTCTTTCATCCTCCTATATGTTCAGGCCCCAATCACTCAAAACCTTTTTCACTCTATCCTTCCACCTCCAATTTGGTCTCCCACTTCTTCTTCCCCCCACCTCTGACACATATATCCTCTTGGTCAATCTTTCCTCACTCATTCTCTCCATGTGTCCAATCCATTTCAATACACCCTCTTCTGCTCTCTCAACCACACTCTTTTTATTACCACACATCTCTCTTACCATTTCATATGTGGCGGGAATGGATAAAGGCAGCATGTATGAATATGTACATGTGTATATATTTATTTTTTTTATTATTATACTTTGTCGCTGTCTCCCGCATTTGCGAGGTAGTGCAAGGAAACAGACGAAAGAAATGGCCCAACCCCCCCCATACAAATGTATATACATACGTCCACACACACAAATATACATACCTACACAGCTTTCCATGGTTTACCCCAGACGCCTCACATGCCTTGATTCAATCCACTGACAGCACGTCAACCCCGGTATACCACATCGCTCCAATTCACTCTATTCCTTGCCCTCCTTTCACCCTCCTGCATGTTCAGGCCCCGATCACACAAAATCTTTTTCACTCCATCTTTCCACCTCCAATTTGGTCTCCCTCTTCTCCTCGTTCCCTCCACCTCCGACACATAAATCCTCTTGGTCAATCTTTCCTCACTCATTCTCTCAATGTGCCCAAACCACTTCAAAACACCCTCTTCTGCTCTCTCAACCACGCTCTTTTTATTTCCACACATCTCTCTTACCCTTACGTTACTCACTCGATCAAACCACCTCACACCACACATTGTCCTCAAACATCTCATTTCCAGCACATCCATCCTCCTGCGCACAACTATATCCATAGCCCACGCCTCGCAACCATACAACATTGTTGGAACCACTATTCCTTCAAACATACCCATTTTTGCTTTCCGAGATAATGTTCTCGACTTCCACACATTCTTCAAGGCCCCCAGAATTTTCGCCCCCTCCCCCACCCTATGATCCACTTCCGCTTCCATGGTTCCATCCGCTGCCAGATCCACTCCCAGATATCTAAAACACTTCACTTCCTCCAGTTTTTCTCCATTCAAACTCACCTCCCAATTGACTTGACCCTCAACCCTACTGTACCTAATAACCTTGCTCTTATTCACATTTACTCTTAACTTTCTTCTTCCACACACTTTACCAAACTCAGTCACCAGCTTCTGCAGTTTCTCACATGAATCAGCCACCAGCGCTGTATCATCAGCGAACAACAACTGACTCACTTCCCAAGCTCTCTCATCCCCAACAGACTTCATACTTGCCCCTCTTTCCAAAACTCTTGCATTTACCTCCCTAACAACCCCATCCATAAACAAATTAAACAACCATGGAGACATCACACACCCCTGCCGCAAACCTACATTCACTGAGAACCAATCACTTTCCTCTCTTCCTACACGTACACATGCCTTACATCCTTGATAAAAACTTTTCACTGCTTCTAACAACTTTCCTCCCACACCATATATTCTTAATACCTTCCACAGAGCATCTCTATCAACTCTATCATATGCCTTCTCCAGATCCATAAATGCTACATACAAATCCATTTGCTTTTCTAAGTATTTCTCACATACATTCTTCAAAGCAAACACCTGATCCACACATCCTCTACCACTTCTGAAACTACACTGCTCTTCCCCAATCTGACGCTCTGTACATGCCTTCACCCTCTCAATCAATACCCTCCCATATAATTTACCAGGAATACTCAACAAACTTATACCTCTGTAATTTGAGCACTCACTCTTATCCCCTTTGCCTTTGTACAATGGCACTATGCACGCATTCCGCCAATCCTCAGGCACCTCACCATGAGTCATACATACATTAAATAACCTTACCAACCAGTCAACAATACAGTCACCCCCTTTTTTAATAAATTCCACTGCAATACCATCCAAACGTGCTGCCTTGCCAGCTTTCATCTTCCGCAAAGCTTTCACTACCTCTTCTCTGTTTACCAAATCATTTTCCCTAACCCTCTCACTTTGCACACCACCTCGACCAAAACACCCTATATCTGCCACTCTATCATCAAACACATTCAACAAACCTTCAAAATACTCACTCCATCTCCTTCTCACATCACCACTACTTGTTATCACCTCCCCATTTGCGCCCTTCACTGAAGTTCCCATTTGCTCCCTTGTCTTACGCACTTTATGTATGTATATATGCGTGTGTGAGCTTTTATGTATATACATGAGTATGTGGGTGAATTGGGCGATTCTTTCGTCTGCTTCCTTGCACTACCTTGCTAACGTGGGAGACAATAACAAAGTATAATAAATGTATAAATAAATAAATACATCTCTCTTACCCTTTCATTACTTACTTGATCAAATCACCTCACACCACACACTGTTCTTAAACATCTCTTTTCCAACAAATCCACCCTCCTTTGTACAACCCTGTCTATAGCCCATGCCTTGGAACCATATGATATTGTTGTAACTACTATTCCTTCAAACATACCCATTTTTGCTTTCTGAGATGATGTTTGCTCTTTCCACACATTTATTGTCATTCCCAGAACCATCACCCCTTCCCACACCCTGTGACTCACTTCTGCTTCCATGGTTTCATTCACTGCCAAGTCCACTCCCAGATATCTAAAATATTTCACTTCCTCCAACCTTTCTCCAGTGAAACTTACAGCCTAATTATTTTGTCCCTCAACCCTACTGAACCAAATATCCTTGCTCTTATTCACATTTACTCTCAACTTTCTTCTTTCACACATTTTTTCAAATTCTGTCACCAACTTCTGCAGTTTCTCACTTGAATTAGCCAACAGTGCTGTATCATGTGTGAACAGCAACTAACTTACTTACCACGGCCTCTCATCCACAATAGACTGCATACCCGTCCCTTTCTCAAAAACTCTTGCATTTTCCCCCCTAACCACCCGGTTCATAAACAAATTAAACAACCATGGAGACATCACACATCCCTGCCACAGACCTACCTTCACTGGGAATCAGTCGCTCTCTTCCTATTAGTTCACATGCCTTACATCCTTGATAAAAACTTTTCACTACTTCTAACATTTTACCTCCCACACCATATACTCTTTAGACCTTCCACAAAGCATCTCTATCAACACTGTCATATGCCTTCTCCAGATCCATAAATGCCATATACAAATCCATCTGCTTTTCTATATATTTCTCACACACATTCTTCAAAGCATAAATCTGATCCACACATCCTCAACCACTTCTGAAACCACACTGTTCCTCCCCAATCTGATTTATAAATATAAGCTTTGCAGAAGATGAAACCCGATAAGGCAGCAGGTTTGGATGGTATTGCAGTTGAATTTATTGGTTGGTAGGGATATTCAGAGTATGTATGCCTGAGGATTGGCAGAATGCTTGCCTATTGCCATTGTACAAAGGCAAAGGGGATAAAGGTAAGTGTTCAAACTACACAGGCATAAGTCTGTTGAGTATTCCTGGGAAATTATATGGGAAGGTATTGATTGAGAGGGTGAAGGCATGTCCAGAGAATCAGAGTAGGGAAGAGCAGTATGGTTTCAGAAGTGGTAGAGGATGTGTGGATCAGAAATACTAAGAAAAACAGATGGATTTGTATGTAGCATTTATTGATCTGGAGAAGGAATATGATAGGATTGATAGAGATGCTTTGTGGAAGGTTTTAAGAGTATAAGGTGTGGGAGGTAAACTGCTAGAAGTGAAAAGTGTTTACCAAAGATGTAAGGCATGTGCATGAGTAGGAAGAGAGGAGAGTGATTGGTTCCCAATGAAAGTCGGTCTGTGGCAGGGGTGTGTGATGTCTCCATGGTTGTTTAATTTGTTTATGGATGGGGCGGTTAGGGAGGTAAATGCAAGAGTTTTGGAGAGAAGGGTGAGTATGCAGTCTGTTGGGGATGAGAGGGCCTCAGAAGTGACTCAGTTGCTGTTTGCTGATGATACAGCTCCGGTGGTTGATTCAAAGGAGAAACTTAGAAGTTGGAGACTGAGTTTAGAAAAGTGTGTGACAGGAGAAAGTTGAGAGTAAATGTGAATAAGAGCAAGGTTATTAGGTTCTGTAGGGTTGAGGGACAATTCAATTGGGAGGTAAGTTTGAATGGAGAAAAACTGGAGGGAGTGAAGCATTTAAGATATCTGGGAGTGGACTTAACAGCAAATGGAACCATGGAAGCAAAAGTGACTCAGAGGGCTGGGGAGGAGGTGAAGGTTTTGGGAGCAATGAAGAATGTGTGGAAGGAGAGAACGTTATCTTGGAGAGCAAAAATGGGTAAAGTCTGAAGGAACAGTAGTTTCAATAATATCATATGTTTGTGAGGCATGGGCTATAAGTAGGGTTGTACAGAGGAGGATGGATGTGTTGGAAATGAAATGTTTGAGGACTTTATGTGGTGTGAGGTGGTTTGATTAAGTAATGAAAGAGTGTGGCTAAGATAGCAGAAGAGGGTGGCTTGAAATGGTTTGGTCACATGGATGGAATGAGTGAGGAAAGATCGACAAAGTGGATATATGTGTCAGAGGTGGAGAGAAAGAGAAGTGAGAGACCAAATTGGAGGTGGAAGGATGGAGTGAAAAAGATTTTGAGTGATCAGGGCCTGAACATGAAGGAGGGTGAAAGGCGTGCAAGGAATAGAGTGAATTGGAATGATGTGGTATACCGAGGTCGACGTGCTGTCAATGGATTGAACTAGGGCATGTGAAGAGTCAGGGGTAAACCATGGAAAGTTTTGTGGGGCCTGGATGTGAAAAGGGAGTTTTGGTTTCAGTGCATTATACATGACAACTAGAGACTGAGTGTGAATGAATGTGGCCTTTGTTGTCTTTTCCTAGCGCTACCTCACGCACGTGCGGGGGAAGGGGGTTGTCATTGGGGTTGGCAGGGGTGGCGACAGGAATGAATAAAGGCAGCAAGTATGAATTATGTACATGTGTATATATGTATATGTTATGTGTGTGTATATATATGTATACGCTGAGATGTATAGGTATGTATATGTGCATGTGTGGACGTGTATGTATATGTACATGCGTATGTGGGTGGGTTAGGCCATTCTTTCGTCTGTTTCCCTGCACTACCTCGCTAATGCAGGAGACTTTCTTCTTTCACACACTTTACCAAACTCAGTCACCAGCTTCTGCAGTTTCTCACATGAATCAGCCACCAGCGCTGTATCATCAGCAAAAATCAACTGACTCACTTCCCAAGCTCTCTCATCCACAACAGACTGCATACTTGCCCCTCTTTCCAAAACTCTTACATTCACCTCCCTAACAACCCTATCCATAAACAAATTAAACAGCCATGGAGAACTCACACACCCCTGCCGCAAACCTACATTCACTGAGAACCAATCACTTTCCTCTCTTCCTACACGTACACATGCCTTAAATCCTTGATAAAAACTTTTCACTGCTTCTACCAACTTGCCTCCCACACCATATATTCTTTATACCTTCCACAGAGCATCTCTATCAACTCTGTCATATGCCTTCTCCAGATCCATAAATGCTACATACAAATCCATTTGTTTTTCTAAGTATTTCTCACATACATTCTTCAAAGCAAACACCTGATCCACACATCCTCTAACACTTCTGAAACCACACTGCTCTTCCCCAATCTGATGCTCTGTACATGCCTTCACCCTCACAATCAGTACCCTCCCATATGATTTACCAGGAATACTCAACAAACTTATACCTCTGTAATTTGAGCACTCACTCTTATCCCCTTTGCCTTTGTACAATGGCACTATGCAAGCATTCCGCCAATCCTCAGGCATATCAGCATGAATCATACATACATTAAATAACCTTACCAACCAGTCAACAATACAGTCACCCCCTTTTTTATAAATTCCACTGCAATACCATCCAAACCCGCTGCCTTGCCGACTTTCATCTTCCGCGAAGCTTTTACTACCTCTTCTCTGTTTACCAAATCGTTTTCCCTAACCCTCTCACTTTACACACCACCTTGACCAAAACACCCTATATCTGCCATTGTATCATCAAACACATTCAACAAACCTTCAAAATTCTCACTCCATCTCCTTCTCACATCACCACTACTTGTCATCACCTCCCCATTTACCCCCTTCACTGAAGTTCCCAAGGAAACAGACGAAAGAAATGGCCCAACCCACCCCCATACACATGTATATACACACACGTCCACACACGCAAATATACATACCTATACATCTCAATGTACACATATATATACACACACAGACATACATATATACCCATGCACACAATTCACACTGTCTGCCTTTATTCACTCCCATCGCCACCCCGTCACACATGGATTACCATCCCCCCCCCCTCATGTGTGCGAGGTAGCGCTAGGAAAAGACAACAAAGGCCCCATTCGTTCACACTCAGTCTCTAGCTGTCATGCAATAATGCCCGAAACCACAGCTCCCTTTCCACATCCAGGCCCCACACAACTTTCCATGGTTTACCCCAGACGCTTTACATGCCCTGATTCAATCCACTGACAGCACGTCAACCATGGTATACCACATCGATCCAATTCACTCTATTCCTTGAACGCCTTTCACCCTCCTGCATGTTCAGGCCATGATCACTCAAAATCTTTTTCACTCCATCTTTCCACCTCCAATTTGGTCTCCCACTTCTCGTTCCCTCCACCTCCAACACATATATCCTCTTGGTCAATCTTTCCTCACTCATTCTCTCCATGTGCCCAAACCATTTCAAAACACCCTCTTCTGCTCTCTCAACCACGCTCTTTTTATTTCTACACATCTCTCTTACCCTTACATTACTTACTCGATCAAACCACCTCACACCACACATTGTCCTCAAACATCTCATTTCCAGCACATCCACCCTCCTGCACACAACTCTATCCATAGCCCACGCCTCGCAACCATACAACATTGTTGGAACCACTATTCCTTCAAACATACCCATTTTTGCTTTCCGAGATAATGTTCTCGACTTCCACACATTCTTCAAGGCTCCCAGGATTTTCGCCCCCTCCCCCACCCTATGATTCACTTCCGCTTCCATGGTTCCATCCGCTGCCAGATCCACTCCTAGATATCTAAAACACTTTACTTCCTCCAGTTTTTCCCCATTCAAACTTACCTCCCAATATATATACATATATATTTATATATATATATATATATATATATATATATATATATATATATATATATATATATATATACATATATATATACATATATTGTGTGGAAGTCGAGAACATTATCTCGGAAAGCAAAAATGGGTATGTTTGAAGGAATAGTGGTTCCAACAATGTTTATGGTTGCGAGGCGTGGGCTATGGATAGAGTTGTGCGCAGAAGGGTGGATGTGCTGGAAAAGAGATGTTTGAGGACAATGTGTGGTGTGAGGTGGTTTGATCAAGTAAGTAATGTAAGGGTAAGAGAGATGTGTGGAAATAAAAAGAGCGTGGTTGAGAGAGCAGAAGAGGGTGTTTTGAAATGGTTTGGGCACATGGAGAGAATGAGTGAGGAAAGATTGACCAAGAGGATATATGTGTCGGAGGTGGAGGGAACGAGGAGAAGTGGGAGACCAAATTGGAGGTGGAAAGATGGAGTGAAAAAGATTTTGTGATCGGGGCCTGAACATGCAGGAGGGTGAAAGGAGGGCAAGGAATAGAGTGAATTGGATCAATGTGGTATACCGGGGTTGACGTGCTGTCAGTGGATTGAATCAGGGCATGTGAAGCGTCTGGGGTAAACCATGGAAAGCTGTGTAGGTATATATATATATATATATATATATATATATATATATATATATATATATATATATATATTATCCCTGGGGATAGGGGAGAAAGAATACTTCCCACGTATTCCCTGCGTGTCGTAGAAGGCGACTAAAAGGGGAGGGAGCGGGGGGCTGGAAATCCTCCCCTCTCGTTTTTTTTTAATTTTCCAAAAGAGGGAACAGAGAATTGGGCCAGGTGAGGGTATTCCCTCAAAGGCCCAGTCCTCTGTTCTTAACGCTACCTCGCTAATGCGGGAAATGGCGAATAGTTTGAAAGAAAAGAAAGAAAATATATATATATGCCCATACATATACATATCAACATATACACTTATCCATGCATATACATACATATCCATATTTGCTTGCCTTCAATCCATTCCTGGTTCCATTCTGTCCCACTGGAAACAGCATTGCCCCCCCCCCAAACACACACACACACACACACAAACATAACCACTACCACCACCACCACCAAGGTAGCGCCGGGAAAACAGACAAAAAAGCTCCTATTTGTTCACACTTAATCTGTAGCTGTCATGTGTAATGTGCTGAAACCACAGCTCCCAATCCACATCCAGGCCCTACAGAACTTTCTATGGTTTAACCCAGATGTATCACAAGCCCTGGTTCAGTTCACTGACAGCATGTCAATTCCGGTATACCACATCATTCCAATTCACACTATTCCTTGCATGCCTCTCCCCCTCCTGCATGTTCAGGCCCTGATCGCTCAAAATCTTTTGCACTCCATCCTTCCACCTCCAATTTGGTCCTCCGCTTCTTGTTCCCTACACCTTTGAACCATAAATGTCTATGTTTCCTCACTCATTCTATTCAAATGTCCAAACCAGTTCAAGACACCGTCTTCTGCTCTCACAACACTCTTTTTTATAATAAAGTGTGTGAAAGAAGAAAGCTGAGATTAAATGTGAATAAGAGCAAGGTTATTAGGTACAGTAGGGATGAGGGACAAGTTAATTGGGAGGTAAGTTTGAATGAAGAAAATCTGGAGGAAGAAGTATTTTAGATACCTGGGAGTGGATTTCGCAGAGGATGGAACCATGGAAGCGGAAGTGAATCATAGGGAGGGGGAGGGGGCGAAAGTTCTGGGAGAGTTGAAGAATGTGTGGAAGTTCAGAACATTATCTCGGAAAGCAAAAATGGGTACGTTTGAAGGAATAGTGGTTCCAACAATGTTATATGGTTGCGAGGCATGGGCTATGGGTTGAGTTGTGCGGAGGAGGGTGGATGTGCTGGAAATGAGATGTTTGAGGACAATATGTGGTGTGAGATCGTTTGATCGAGTAAGTAATAATAGGTTAAAGAGAGATGTGTGGTAATAAAAAGAGTGTGGTTGAGAGTGTTTTGAAATGGTTTGGTCACATGGAGAGAATGAGTAAGGAAAGATTGACCAAGAGGATATATGTGTCAGAGGTGGAGGGAACGAGGAGAAGTGGGAGGCCAAATTGGAGGTGAAAAGATGGAGTGAAAAAGATTTTGAGTGATCGGGGTAAGAACATGCAGGAGGGTGAAAGGCGTGCAAGGAATAGAGTGAATTGGAATGATGTGGTATACCAGGGTTGAAGTGCTGTCAATGGATTGAATCAGGGCATGTGAAGCGTCTTGGGTAAATCATGGATAGTTCTGTGGGGCCTGGATGTGGAAAGGGAGCTGTGGTTTCGGAGCATTATTACATGACAGCTAGAGACTGAGTGAGCGAATGTGGCCTTTGTTGTCTTTTCCTAGCGCTACCTTGTACACATAAGGGGGGAGGGGTTGTTATTTCATGTGTGGCGGGGTGGCGATGGGAATAAATAAAGGCAGACAGTATGAATTATATACATGTGTATATATGTATATGTCTGTGTGTGTATATATATGTTTGCGTTGAGATGTATAGGTAAGTATATTTGCGTGTGTGGACGTGTATGTATATACATGTGTATGTGGGTGGGTTGGGCTATTTCTTTCATCTGTTTCTTTGCACTACTTCGCTAACGCGGGAGACAGCAACAAAGCAAAATAATAATAATAATAATAATAATAATAATAATAATAATAATAATTATAATAATAATAATAATAATTATCCCTGGGGATAGGGGAGAAAGAATACTTCACGCATATTCCCTGTGTGTCGTAGAAGGCGACTAAAAGGGGAGGGAGCGGGGGGCTGCAAATCTGCCCCTCTCGTTTTTTTTTTTATTTTCCAAAAGAAGGAACAGAGAAGGGGGCCAGGGGAGGATATTCCCTCAAAGGCCCAGTCCTCTGTTCTTAACGCTACCTTGCTAATGCGGGAAATGGCAAATAGTATGAAAGGAAGAAAATAATAATAATACTAATGATAATAACATACTAAAAACCCATGCTTTGCAGCATGGTTTTGTTCTTGGAAAAACCTGTCATTAAATGAGCAATAATCTTGTTTCTAACACTTAAGTATGGAATGCACATTAAATAATTTAGTTCAAGAACAACGTACAATGCTCTCTCACCATTTGATTTTGACAATATCAAATGAAAACTTGGTCATAAAATGTGATGATAAGGGCCTCAAATGGTCTGGGATGGGGTGGAGTGAAAATTACTGGAAGGGAAGGCAAGAGGCACTCAGGTTGTCTATGTCATCCCCTAAATCATCTGATTAGGCAACTATTTCAAATGAAATGGAGGAGTTTTCCAGGCCTTTTGAAAAAGCTATCCAACGTTAGCTGTATGGCATATTTCTGTGTTTTTTCTAAGCTTTTTGAAAAAGCTATCCAATGTTAGCTGTTAGGCATACCTCTGTCTCTCTGTAAATCTCCCTATAGCCATATGAAAGACGTTTAAATTCTCTAGGGAAAACCTGGAGACATTCATGTATTGGATCCATGTCAATAAATAAGGCCTCAGCAGTGTCAAGTAGTCAAATGCTTCAGTTAGCCTCTTGGTTATAAAGTGGCATATGGTTAGGGTTACGTCTCCAACAGCAGGAATGTGACTCAGCCACATTTTGTTCTTCAATGTCTTCAAAGGCCAACACTTCTGGCAAGAGTCAAAGTTGTCTGCTGGATCTAAAGCAGTGTTTCCAGGTGCCCCAAAACTGAAAAGCCATGCAATCACTCAGGCCATACTTTATCCTACACATCATTTATTTTTGTAAGTGTGACCTACTCTTGTAACATAGTGACACTGTTCACAGTATTCATGATGTTTCATTCTTCCTCAATTAACTGGTTAAAGGGTTAACCCCCCTCCATCTATAACTTTCAGGAGTTGGTAGAATGCCTCAAGTAATACAACTTCAAGGTAGTAATCATGCCCAAATCCATGAGCTAAAGCACAGATATGGTGCTTTTAGGGAGGAACTTAATCCTACCATTTGCATTCATCTCAGTGAAACAATGAGCATGGCTTGGTGCAATGTCAAGAATATGTAATACTTCATTGGATGAATATTCACTAAACCACACATGAAAAATACTTTTAGTGGCCTAAGCCTTCTAGTTAGAATGTCAGATCACAGTACTGCTGACTTTACATAGTCCTTCATAGCCCTGGGATTTACTGAATGGAACACTAGCAAGGGCTTAAGCTTAAAGTCTACCTCAGTATTCCCTCCTAGTAGAAGCATCTAGCAATCATTGGCTTCCTTGAACCCTGAAGCAGTCTTTTCTACCTGGATGGCAAGCTTTTCAAAACAAGGCAATCTAACCCATATCAAACACTTGCTGAAATGTGTAACATCCTTTCCCACTAGCTCTCTTTAAATATTCAGATTTCCATTTTGCTGTCTCATTGTTTGTACTGGCGACCATTCCATAGTCAAACAGGCATTATGCAATCTAAGAAGCCTCTTAAACATTTCACACTAACATTTACTTACATCAAAAGTTTTCTTTTGACTTGTCTTGCCTACCTCATCTTCAAGTCATTATATGACCTTTAAGCCTTCTTGACAATAAACTGTAGTTATCATTGACATGTTCCTCTAATTCTTGTCTTCTATCCAAACATTTGGGAGGTTTTCCATTATGAATATAAAAGACTTATGGCCTTCACTACAGTATTTTTGGCCATCATCAGACATCATTAGCCCCTAATTTCACATCCTTTACTCCCCTAAATATCTTTAACATTCTGAGCAGATTTAAAGAAATCGCTACACTTACTTTGAAAGCAGATAAAAAATAGGCTACATGGAAGAATCACCATCATAAGGGCAAAGATTGGCTGACATGTATTATCATTTACGAGTTGCTTGTCAGTGGCTGTGATCCTAGCTGAAACATTTTGTCAGTGGATAGTTTTCAAATCAAAAGGAATTTCCCATGAAATCATTATGAAATGCATGATGAGTAAAAAGTACTTTAAAATATCTACACATATTTCATAATTCACCCCTCAACACTTCCAGATAAATACTTATGCAAGCTGAGCAACACCTCTAGATGGATACTGATGCATCAAGTTCTGCACTTCAATTTCAAGGTTGTGTGCTATGCCTGGATGGTGACTAAGGTGGCAATGGGTGATAATTTTTCCCCTGAGCCAGTCAATCTCAAGCCATGTCAATAAAAGATCATTTTCATGAGTTTTCAAGGAAGGAAACTGGGCAACTTTTCAACAGGTAGATTTAGAGGACTGGGAAGATGATCCTGAACTATTTGATGGCAATCTGTTTTCAGATTGTGGGAGTGATTTTGTAGATACTGACTCTTCCAGCACTGAAAGCTGATTGAGAAAAGGCAGAGAAAGATTTTTGAACAAAAACAGAAATAGTGTTGCTCATGCCTACACAATCTTGAAAACATTACATATGACCAGCATGGTGGGTAATCTTATAAACTTTTATAGTTTTGCTTTTATGAAAAGATATTCATGAATCACAATGATTAAACAAGACTCACTAAACAGATAAAAATTGGAATGATCATCAATAATTAATTTTTCGATGTAGGGAAAATAAATGATAAAGCATGCATGGTGGGAACTCGCTTGCCTCTCGGGCCTCACTCCCACACATTTTAGCACATTATGCTGAAAAATCTATAAGACTTTTACACATTATTAAAGTGTAGACAGGGGACAAAATATAATTCTGAAATTATTCTTTTCATTAATGAACAACTTTGAAACTGTAAATTCAAATACACCTTTTAAACAACTTGAAGAACAAGAATCTTAAAGGTTGGAAAGGAAAACTTAATGTAAGTTGAAGATTAAAGAAAATCAATATTCCACATATAAAAATGGCTAAAAAATCTTATCTGCTGCAAATACCATATGATACCTGATCTTTTACCCAAATTCTTAACGTTACATGTGCAAAAAATCTATTCAAGTGTTGCTAGATGGGGTTTTCTGGTACATAATACATTTCACAATCACCAATTGAACATAACACAAGATGCGTCATGCCTGAGATATGATGCAACTGAAAACGGTGAGCACTTACATCTACACTCTCCTGCACTCACCTCACACAGACAAACACATCACACTCCTTGATCTATGGTCCTAACTGGCTGGTGTAACACATTTCCTGAACAATGTAAAGAGCTCCACAGAAGGCAGTTCTGGGGCAGGAAGATAAAGTTAAAGGCACGTGTGAGTGTGTGTCTGTAATTACCTATTTGTACTCTTTGGTGAGGAAGTTTTTGCACTAGTGGGGCCCCATCTCTTAAACACCCTCTAATATCAAAGAACCTCTAGAATTTATGTTTACTGTTTATTTATTTACCCTGTCCTCAGTTAATATAATACACCACTCTTATACTATAAAAGTACCTCTTTACATCCTTATTTACAAGCTTATTAATCAGTTTCATGTTATGACCTCTGGTTCCTTTATCCCTACATCTCTTAAAGTACTGTTCACTGCACACTTCATCACCCTCTCTTAAAAACATAAAGATTGTGATCAGGTCAACCCTCCCCCTTCTCTCTTCCAAGGTGGGCAAATCTAAGGCCTCCCTCCTTTACCTGTACCTTAGCTCTCATTTTTCAGGTAGCATCTTTGTTACCTTCCTCTGGACCTTCTTTATGAGTTCTTTCAGCTCCACTAGGTGTGGTGACCAAACATGAGAAGCATATTCTAGGTTTGACAGTATGTAGGAGCTAAATATTTCTTTATCCTCATACTTGGAAGCCATTATGATATTTGCCAGCAGACAGTTTGTCTCCTTAGCTATTCTCCTTATATGGGACTCTGTCAATAGGTTAGGTAAAATGTCTACCCCCCAAAGCCCTCACAAACAGAATCTTGAAGCTTACTTCCTGTTCTGTAATAATCATATTGATGCCATATTTTGCTTTGTCCCATCCTCATTATTTAACATTTATTTGGGCTGAATTTCATCAACAAGGTTCAGACCAACAGTTGATGCAATGCTCTTTGCTTTTCACTTCCCTTATGACTTTTTCATTATCTGCAAACATATTCAGGTATGATTCCATACCTCAGGCAAGTCACTGCAGTAGATCAAGAAAAGTAATGGTCCTGAAACCAAACCCTGTGGCACTCCAGTGATCACCTTAACCCATTTGGAAAAGGTTCCTCTGACATGCGTCCTATGTTCTCTCATACTGAGATAATCTTCTATCCAATGGAGAATTTCCACTTTATTTCTACTTGATGATTCAGCTTCATAATCAGCCTCCTATGTGGTACAGTGTCAAATGTATTCTGGCAGTCTAGATACAGAAAGTCCAGGACTGAGCTCACTCCTTTGTAAAACTCTAAGAGGTTAGTTACACATGACCTCCTTTCCTCAAACCATGCTGTCTTTCATTAAGGAAATTTCTTCTCCATAACAATCTTTACCAAAACCTTACATCCCACATTCATTAGTGAGACACCTGTTCCTAGTTTCCCTTCCTTTACACAGGTATGAAATTTGCCCTTTCCCATTCCCTTGGCATTGTGCTTCTCTCCAGTGACATTTTGGACAGTAATTCAGGTGGTCTATCAAGCATACCTTCACAACTCTTAGCAAATATGATGAAACTTCATCCAACTGACCTTGAACCTTGAATGGACCAAGTCCTTTTAACAGTCTAGTATGTCTTTTCTAAATACCTCAACGATTTCCAAAACCTCCGTCCAATTTCATCTTACTTGTGTTGGAGCTATAGTGTCTTCCACTGATAACATTTTTGAACTTGCTGTTCAGTACCTCATATAGCCTCTCATCATCCTCTACAATATATTCCACTGAATTCCTTAGCTAGGTTAGCTATTTCTTAATTGACAACTGGCTCCTGTTAAATTCAGAGAATAGTTTTGGAATTTCAGCTGCCTTGTTCATATTATCATTTTCAAAGTTTCCTTGATCCTCTTTTCTTATCTCGATATACTTGTTCTGTACTCTCTTATACCTTGCCAATGCTAGCTAGCCAGAATGTCATCTATATCTTCACCACTGAACATCTTGAAGCTCCTTTTCTTTATGACATCTTTTATTAAACTATTTCTTCCTCTTTCTTTCATTCCTTCTGTATCTAAGGACCAAGGTAGGTATCCATGCATGCCTTTACTCCACTGTAAACTTCACAAAAGCCTCTCAACACAAATCCTAGTTCCTGGATCATGAATTCCACTTCCTAATGTGTGTTACCAAAGAAATTATTGATGTCTGTGTAGGTTCCTCAATTCTATCTCCTCATTCATTGTCTCACCTCTGCTTTTTTATCACACATTAAAACTTGAGCATTACAAGAACACATATTCCAACTGCAACATCCATGCTAGCATGAGTGAAGATAAGGTCTAGTAATGATGCTGTAACAGTCCTTCTCATCCTAGTGTGCTCCATGACATGCTGGCACATCCTGTGCACTCTATAAAAACTTGTCTCCATGAATCCCCATCACCATGAGAATCCAAATTCCCCATTACCAGTAATTTACCATCTCTAAGAAGCGAGGGTCCACTGATCTATGTACCATCCAGATTGTTCCTTCACTGTTATGACTGTATTTGTTCTGGTTCATTTCAATTCTTTGGATGATTACAAACTAATAATACCACAATGCTCTTTTTCCTACAGTTACTATTCTTATCATGTTCTGTCTGCATGAGCCATCCTCCACTATTTCATGATACTTCAGGCTCTCTTTAATTAAAAAGGATAATCCTGACCTTCTGTTACCTTTCCTTTCCTACCTTACTATCATGTACCCCTCTGGGCAGAACAAGTGAGAACTCATCTTTTTGGTAAGCTTAGTCTTCAAGGCTCCAACAACATCTGGTGCACTTTCCCTTACACACTCCTTGAATCCCAATTCTTTACCATTAAATATTAGCCCATACACATTTCAGAGCAATTCTTTCAGTCTGACATTATCTCCTAACACCTCTGCGAGGCTACTCCATCCTCTTGACATATGTAGCATTCCAGTTGTATGTCTTCTAACTGCACTGTTTTCTTTTCTAACTTGTAGTGTTCCAGTTTTGTCTCCTAATTGCACTCTTTTCTTTTTTAACTTTCTTCCTTAGATCTATCATATCTGATGAGTGTCCCACTGAATTCCACCATTCCTTTTTCAAGTAATTCCTAGCTAGATGACTCCAAGATAAATGTAACAATAACTGGTCGCCCCTTATGCCTTGGTTTTAATTTCCTATTCTCCTCCTTTCCTTAATCACATGAATCTCTTAAATAGCATCTGATAGTTACATAGCCTCTAGCACTCTTTTAATACACATTTCCTCTTTCTTTTCCCTTTACTCCTCATCTGGTGTATGATCTTTCAATTAAAAAATAATCAGTGATTTACGTCTATCAACTTCATGCTTTACTAATCTTCCTAATTTTTTTGCAACCCACTTTTCTGTGTAGTAATGCCAAGCTCTGTGTCGTCAACCTTCTCTATAAACTCTCCTTTAGCTGGCAAGCATTTACCCTGTATTCTCTGTACTTTTCAAAAACTATAAATCAACTGGTCCACATACTTCCTTGACTGCTTCATCTCTAATATAACACATTACTTTTTAAACATATTGGCTTAGCTTCCTGTGTCACCCAAAGTCTATGTTCCTCTTCACTCTTAACACTCTGTTGATCTGTTTCTGAACTAGCTCCTATTCTTTCCTGCTCTCTATGCACATCATTCTCTGTGTGCATTTTTGTCCTCTTATCTACCTGATAAGCCTTCAATATTAATCGTTTATTCATTGTGCAAGTTTCTCCTTTCCTCTATTTGAAAGTCTCCTGATAATGCTCCTGCAATTCCTTTTCCGATAGAATAAATTTTTTCCTCAAAATGTACACTACATCAGACTTTGTTTTCTTTTTATTGGTTTCACCTTTCCTCTGATTTGGTATCATTTGCATCCCTTCCCCTAAACTATGTGTAAATGTGTATGTGTGTACATATATTTACTTTTTTTCTTCATCGCCATCGCTACATTAGTGAAGCAGCACCAAGAACAGACAAAGAAAGGCCATGTTTCCTCACATACATTCTAAAGCTGTCATGTGCAATGCATGGAAGACCGCAGCTCCCTATTCACAAGTGCCCCACAAACCTTTCCATGGTTTACTCTGGCTGTTTCACATGCCTTCATTCAGTCTATTGACAAAATTTTGATGCCCTGTTCACCACATCATTCCAATTCACTCTATCCCATGCACACCTTCCACCCTCCAACATTTTCAGCTCACATCACTCAAAATGTTTTTCACTCTATCATTCATTCTATCTCCAATTTGATCTCCCCCTTCTCCTTGTTTCCTCCACTGCTAACCCAAATATCCTCTTTGTTTACCTTTATATATATATATATATATATATATATATATACATACATTTTTTTTTTTTTTTTTGCTTTGTCGCTGTCTCCCGCGTTTGCGAGGTAGTGCAAGGAAACAGACGAAAGAAATGGCCCAACCCACCCCCATACACATGTATATACATACGGCCACACATGCAAATATACAGAGCATCAGATTGGGGAAGAGCAGTGTGGTTTCAGAAGTGGTAGAGGATGTGTGGATCAGGTGTTTGCTTTGAAGAATGTATGTGAGAAATACTTAGAAAAGCAAATGGATTTGTATGTAGCATTTATGGATCTGGAGAAGGCATATGATAGAGTTGATGGAGATGCTCTGTGGAAGGTATTAAGAATATATGATGTGGGAGGCAAGTTGTTAGAAGCAGTGAAAAGTTTTTATCGAGGATGTAAGGCATGTGTACGTGTAGGAAGAGAGGAAAGTGATTGGTTCTCAGTGAATGTAGGTTTGCGGCAGGGGTGTGTGATGTCTCCATGGTTGTTTAACCTGTTTATGGATGGGGTTGTTAGGGAGGTGAATGCAAGAGTTTTGGAAAGAGGGGCAAGTATGAAGTCTGTTGGGGATGAGAGAGCTTGGGAAGTGAGTCAGTTGCTGTTCGCTGATGATACAGCGCTGGTGGCTGATTCATGTGAGAAACTGCAGAAGCTGGTGACTGAGCTTGGTAAAGTGTGTGAAAGAAGAAAGTTAAGAGTAAATGTGAATAAGAGCAAGGTTATTAGGTACAGTAGGGTTGAGGGTCAAGTCAATTGGGAGGTGAGTTTGAATGGAGAAAAACTGGAGGAAGTGAAGTGTTTTAGATATCTGGGAGTGGATCTGGCAGCGGATGGAACCATGGAAGCGGAAGTAAATCATAGGGTGGGGGAGGGGGCGAAAATTCTGGGAGCCTTGAAGAATGTGTGGAAGTCGAGAACATTATCTCGGAAAGCAAAAATGGGTATGTTTGAAGGAATAGTGGTTCCAACAATGTTGTATGGTTGCGAGGCGTGGGCTATGGATAGAGTTGTGCGCAGGAGGATGGATGCGCTGGAAATGAGATGTTTGAGGACAATGTGTGGTGTGAGGTGGTTTGATCGAGTAAGTAACGTAAGGGTAAGAGAGATGTGTGGAAATAAAAAGAGCGTGGTTGAGAGAGCAGAAGAGGGTGTTTTGAAATGGTTCGGGCACATGGAGAGAATGAGTGAGGAAAGATTGACCAAGAGGATATATGTGTCGGAGGTGGAGGGAACGAGGAGAAGAGGGAGACCAAATTGGAGGTGGAAAGATGGAGTGAAAAAGATTTTGTGTGATCGGGGCCTGAACATGCAGGAGGGTGAAAGGAGGGCAAGGAATAGAGTGAATTGGAGCGATGTGGTATACCGGGGTTGACGTGCTGTTAGTGGATTGAATCAAGGCATGCGAAGCGTCTGGGGTAAACCATGGAAAGCTGTGTAGGTATGTATATTTGCATGTGTGGACGTATGTATATACATGTGTATGGGGGTGGGTTGGGCCATTTCTTTCGTCTGTTTCCTTGCGCTACCTCACAAACGCGGGAGACAGCGACAAAGCAAAAAAAAAAAATATATATATATATATATATATATATATATATATATATATATATCCCTGGGGATAGGGGAGAAAGAGTACTTCCCACGTGTTCCCTGCGTGTCGGAGAAGGCGACTAAAAGCGGACAGAGCGGGGGGCTGGAAATCCTCCCCTCTCATCATTTTTTTTTAATTTTCCAAAAGACAGAACAAAGAAGGGGGCCAGGTGAGGATATTCCCTTAAAGGCCCAGTCCTCTGTTCTTAACGCTACCTCGCTAACGCGGGAAATGGCGAATATATATATATATATATATATATATATATATATATATATATATATATATATATATATATATATATATATATAAATATATATATATATATATATATATATATATATATATATATATATATATATATATATATATATATATATATATATACATATATATATATATAGGCATATGATAGAGTTAATAGAGATGCTCTGTGGAAGGTATCAAGAATATATGGTGTGGGAGGAAAGTTGTTAGAAGCAGTGAAAAGTTTTTATCGAGGATGTAAGGCATGTGTACGTGTAGGAAGAGAGGAAAGTGATTGGTTTCAGTGAATGTAGGTTTGCGGCAGGGGTGTGTGATGTCTCCATGGTTGTTTAATTTGTTTATGGATGGGGTTGTTAGGGAGGTAAATGCAAGAGTTTTGGAAAGAGGGGCAAGTATGAAGTCTGTTGGGGATGAGAGAGCTTGGGAAGTGAGTCAGTTGTTGTTCGCTGATGATACAGCGCTGGTGGCTGATTCATGTGAGAAACTGCAGAAGCTGGTGACTGAGTTTGGTAAAGTGTGTGGAAGAAGAAAGTTAAGAGTAAATGTGAATAAGAGCAAGGTTATTAGGTACAGTAGGGGTGAGGGTCAAGTCAATTGGGAGGTAAGTTTGAATGGAGAAAAACTGGAGGAAGTGAAGTGTTTTAGATATCTGGGAGTGGATCTGGCAGCGGATGGAACCATGGAAGCGGAAGTGGATCATAGGGTGGGGGAGGGGGCGAAAATTCTGGGGGCCTTGAAGAATGTGTGGAAGTCGAGAACATTATCTCGGAAAGCAAAAATGGGTATGTTTGAAGGAACAGTGGTTCCAACAATGTTGTATGGTTGCGAGGCGTGGGCTATGGATAGAGTTGTGCGCAGGAGGATGGATGTGCTGGAAATGAGATGTTTGAGGACAATGTGTGGTGTGAGGTGGTTTGATCGAGTGAGTAACGTAAGGGTAAGAGAGATGTGTGGAAATAAAAAGAGCGTGGTTGAGAGAGCAGAAGAGGGTGTTTTGAAGTGGTTTGGGCACATGGAGAGAATGAGTGAGGAAAGATTGACCAAGAGGATATATGTGTTGGAGGTGGAGGGAACGAGGAGAAGAGGGAGACCAAATTGGAGGTGGAAAGATGGAGTGAAAAAGATTTTGTGTGATCGGGGCCTGAACATGCAGGAGGGTGAAAGGAGGGCAAGGAATAGAGTGAATTGGAGCGATGTGGTATACCGGGGTTGACGTGCTGTCAGTGGATTGAATCAAGGCATGTGAAGCGTCTGGGATAAACCATGGAAAGCTGTGTAGGTATGTATATTTGCGTGTGTGGACGTATGTATATACATGTGTATGGGGGGGTTGGGACATTTCTTTCGTCTGTTTCCTTGCGCTACCTCGCAAACGCGGGAGACAGCGACAAAGTATAATAATATAAAAAATAATATATATATATATATATATATATATATATATATATATATATATATATATATATATATATATATATATATAATGTGTGTACATTGAGATGTATGGGTATGTATATTTGCATGTGTGGACGTGTATGTATATACATGTGTATGGGGGTGCATTGGGCCATTTTCTTTTGTCTGTTTCCTTGCGCTACCTCGCAAACATGGGAGACAGCGACAAAGCAAATTAAATAAATAAATAAATATACATATATATATATATATATATATATATATATATATATATATATATATATATATATATATATATATATATATATATATTTATATATATATATATATATATATATATATATATATATATATATATATATATATATTTCCCTGGGGATAGGGGAGAAAGAATACTTCCCACGTATTCCCTGCGTGTCGTAGATGGCGACTAAAAGGGAGGGGAGCGGGGGGCTGGAAATGCTTCCCTCTTTTTTTTTTTTTTTTTTTTTTTCCCCCAAAGGAAGGAACAGAGAAGGGGGCTGGATGAGGATGTTTCCTCAAAGGCCCAGTCCTCTGTTCTTAATGCTACCTCGCTGATGCGGGAAATGGCGAATAGTATGAAAGAAAGATATATATATATATATATATATATATATATATATATATATATATATATATATATATATATATATATATATATATATATATATATATTTTATTTATTTTTTTTACTTTGTCGCTGTCTCCCGCGTTTGCGAGGTAGCGCAAGGAAACAGACGAAAGAAATGGCCCAACCCCCCCCCATACACATGTATATACATACGTCCACACACGCAAATATACATACCTACACAGCTTTCCATGGTTTACCCCAGACGCTTCACATGCCTTGATTCAATCCACTGACAGCACGTCAACCCCGGTATACCACATCGCTCCAATTCACTCTATTCCTTGCCCTCCTTTCACCCTCCTGCATGTTCAGGCCCCGATCACACAAAATCTTTTTCACTCCATCTTTCCACCTCCAATTTGGTCTCCCTCTTCTCCTCGTTCCCTCCACCTCCGACACATATATCCTCTTGGTCAATCTTTCCTCACTCATCCTCTCCATGTGACCAAACCATTTCAAAACACCCTCTTCTGCTCTCTCAACCACGATCTTTTTATTTCCACACATCTCTCTTACCCTTACGTTACTTACTCGATCAAACCACCTCACACCACACATTGTCCTCAAACATCTCATTTCCAGCACATCCATCCTCCTGCGCACAACTCTATCCATAGTCCACGCCTCGCAACCATACAACATTGTTGGAACCACTATTCCTTCAAACATACCCATTTTTGCTTTCCGAGATAATGTTCTTGACTTCCACACATTCTTCAAGGCTCCCAGAATTTTCGCCCCCTCCCCCACCCTATGATCCACTTCCGCTTCCATGGTTCCATCCGCTGCCAGATCCACTCCCAGATTTCTAAAACACTTTACTTCCTCCACTTTTTCTCCATTCAAACTTACCTCCCAACTGACTTGACCCTCAACCCTACTGTACCTAATAACCTTGCTCTTATTCACATTTACTCTTAACTTTCTTCTTTCACACTCTTTACCAAACTCAGTCACCAGCTTCTGCAGTTTCTCACATGAATCAGCCACCAGCGCTGTATCATCAGCGAACAACAACTGACTCACTTTCCAAGCTCTCTCATCCCTAACAGACTTCATACTTGCCCCTCTTTCCAAAACTCTTGCATTCACCTCCCTAACAACCCCATCCATAAACAGATTAAACAACCATGGAGACATCACACACCCCTGCCGCAAACCTACATTCACTGAGAACCAATCACTTTCCTCTCTTCCTACACGTACACATGCCTTACATCCTCGATAAAAACTTTTCACTGCTTCTAACAACTTTCCTCCCACACCATATATTCTTAATACCTTCCACAGAGCATCTCTATCAACTCTATCATATGCCTTCTCCAGATCCATAAATGCTACATACAAATCCATTTGCTTTTCTAAGTATTTCTCACATACATTCTTCAAAGCAAACACCTGATCCACACATCCTCTACCACTTCTGAAACCACACTGCTCTTCCCCAATCTGATGCTCTGTACATGCCTTCACCCTCTCAATCAATACCCTCCCATATAATTTACCAGGAATACTCAACAAACTTATACCTCTGTAATTTGAGCACTCACTCTTATCCCCTTTGCCTTTGTACAATGGCACTATGCACGCATTCCGCCAATCCTCAGGCACCTCACCATGAGTCATACATACATTAAATAACCTTACCAACCAGTCAATAATACAGTCACCCCCTTTTTTAATAAATTCCACTGCAATACCATCCAAACCTGCTGCCTTGCCGGCTTTCATCTTCCGCAAAGCTTTCACTACCTCTTCTCTGTTTACCAAATCATTTTCCCTAACCCTCGCACTTTGCACACCACCTCGACCAAAACACCCTATATCTGCCACTCTATCATCAAACACATTCAACAAACCTTCAAAATACTCACTCCATCTCCTTCTCACATCACCACTACTTGTTATCACCTCCCCATTTGCGCCCTTCACTGAAGTTCCCATTTGCTCCCTTGTCTTACGCACTTTATTTACCTCCTTCCAGAACATCTTTTTATTCTCCCTAAAATTTAATGATACTCTCTCACCCCAACTCTCATTTGCCCTCTTTTTCACCTCTTGCACCTTTCTCTTGACCTTCTGTCTCTTAGTGAAAGAGAAGAGAGAGGCATTTGGACGATTTTTGCTGGGAAAAAATGCAACTGAGTGGATATATATATATATATATATATATATATATATATATATATATATATATATATATATATATATATATATATTTCTTTTCTTTTCTTTCAAACTATTCGCCATTTCCCGCATTAGCAAGGTAGCATTAAGAACAGAAGACTGGGCCTTTGAGGGAATATCCTCACCTGGGCCCCTTCTCTGTTCCTTCTCTAGGAAAGTTAAAAAAAAACCCAGAGGGGAGGATTTCCAGCCCCCGCTCCCTCCCCTTTTAGTCGCCTCCTACGACACGCAGGGAATACGTGGGAAGTATTCTTTCTCCCCTATCCCTAGGGATATATATATATATATATATATTACATTATTATTATTTTGCTTTGTCGCTGTCTCCCGCGTTTGTGAGGTAGCGCAAGGAAACAGACGAAAGAAATGGCCCAACCCACCCCCATACACATGTATATACATACACGTCCACATACGCAAATACACATACTTATACATCTCAATGTACACATATATATACACACACAGACATATACATATATACACTTGTACATAATTCATACTGTCTGACTATTTATTCCCATCGCCACCTCGCCATACATGGAATAACATCCCCCTCCCCCCTCATGTGTGCGAGGTAGCGCTAGGAAAAGACAACAAAGGCCCCATTCGTTCACACTCAGTCTCTAGCTGTCATGTAATAATGCCCGAAACACAGCTCCCTTTCCACATCCACGCCCCACAGAACTTTCCATGGTTTACCCCAGACGGTTCACACACCCTGGTTCAATACATTGACAGCACGTTGACCCCGCTATACCACATCGTTCCAATTCACTCTATTTCTTGCACGTCTTTTACCCTTCTGTATGTTCATGCCCCGATCACTCAAAATCTTTTTCACTCCATCATTACATCTCCAATCTGGTTTCCCACTTCTCCTCGTTCCCTCCACATCTGTTACATATATCCTCTTGGTCAATCTTTCCTGTGTATATATATATATATATATATATATATATATATATATATATATATATATACACAGGAAAGATTGACCAAGAGGATATATGTAACAGATGTGGAGGGAACGAGGAGAAGTGGGAAACCAGATTGGAGATGTAATATATATATATATATATATATATTCATACTATCTGCCTTTATTCATTCCCATTGTCACCCCGCCACACATGAAATAACAACCCCCTCCCCCTTATGAGCATGAGGTAGCCCTAGGAAAAGACAACAAAGGCCACATTCGTTCACACTCAAGTCTCTAGCTGTCATGTAATAATGCACCAAAACCACAGCTCCCTTTCCACATCCAGGCCCCACAGAACTTTCCATGGTTTACCCCAGATGCTTCACACGCCCTGGTTCAAGCCACTGACAGCACGTCGACCCCGGTATACCACATTGTTCCAATTCACTCTATTCCTTGCACTTTAATGTTCAAATAGGGGAAGGGGTGTCCGTTAACGCTGAAAGTCTGTTAAATCGAGAATGTAACCTATGGCACATTTTTTAATACATTATGCAGTATTACAATATATAGTTCACACACTTCTTTTTTGATGCCATTTTGAACTGTAAGGATTGCAAAATTATCTAATGAATAAAGTTACAATTCTCTGTATACAACCTGACCACACAGTAGCTTGAGGCAGACTGAGACCGAAACAAGGTGCATATACCCCACATTACCAAAAGCAAGTGAATAATGAAATGTGCATTGTGTGGCATTTGAGATCTTTTGACATTTTTTTTAATTTAATTAATTATTTTCAAATAATGTATTATTATTTCCCCAGTCCATTAAATCCGTGTATGTCTACCTCTCTTCACTTATTTTCTCCATATGTCCAAGCCATTTTAGCATATCCTGCTCAGTTCTCCCAACAAAACCTATCTCTAACCCTTTTATTACTTAGCAGATCTAATTACCTCACACCACATATAGTCCCCAAACATTTCATATGAAACACCTGCAACCTCATATGCACATCCTCATCTATAGCACATCTTTTGAATCCACACAACATTGTTGGGACGAACATACCTTCAAACATAGTAATTTTCACCCTCCTAGATAACAACCTCTCTCTCCACATATTCTCCAATGTTCCCAGAGTGTTCGCCCCCTCACCTACTCTGTGACTCACTTATGCTTCCATAGTTCCATTTGCTGCCATGTCAACTCCCAGTTAAGTAAAACTCATCACTCCCGACAAATCTTCCTGTCAAACTTACCTATCCCTCTGCCCTGCAAAACTTAATAAGATTTGTTTTTACTCATATCTTCCCTCAAACTTTTCTTCCAAAACATCTTTTTACTCTCCCTAAAATTTAACAATATTCTCTCACCCTAACCCTCATTTGTATTCCTTTTCACCTCTTGCAACTTTCTCTTGACCTCCTTCCTCATTCTTTTATACATTTCCCAGTCCTCGGCACTATTTCCCTGCAAAATTGTCCAAATGCCTCTCTTCTCTTTCACTAACAATCTTACTTCTTCATCCCACCATTCACTACCCTTTCTAATCTGCCCACCTCCCACCTTTCTCATGCCACAAGCATCTTTTGTGCAAGCCATCAGTGCTTCCCTAAATACATAACATTCCTCCCCACTCTCCTTATGTCACTTGCTCTCCCCTTTTTCCATTCTGCACTCAATCTCTCCTGGTACTTCCTCACACAAGTCTCCTTTCCAAGCTCACTTACTCTCACCACTCTCTTCACCCAAACATTCTCTCTTATTTTCTGAAAACCTCTACATATCTTCACTGTTGCCTTCACAAGATAATGATCAGACATCCCTCCACTTGCCCCTCTTAGCACATTTAATATCCAAAAGTCTTTCTTTCATGTGCCTATCAATCAACACGTAATCCAATAACGCTCTCTGGCCATCTCTCCTACTAACATACATATACTTATGTATATCTCTCTTTTTAAACCGGGTATTCCCAATCACCAGTCCTTTTTCAGCACAAATCTACAAGCTCTTCATCATTTCAATTCACAACATTGAACACCCCATGTACACCAATTATACCCTCAACTGCCACATTACTTTGCATTCAAATCACCCATCACTATAACCCGGTCTCGAGCATCAAAGCTGCTAACACACTCACTCAGTTGCTCACAAAACACTTGCCTTTCATGGTCTTTCTTTTCATGACCAGGTGCATAGGCACCAATAGTAGTGCATCTCTCTCCATCCACTTTCAGTTTTACCCATATCAATCTATAGTTTACTTTCTTACACTCTATCACATACTCCCACAGCTCCTGCCTCAGTAGGAGTACTACTCCTTCCTTTGCTCTTGTCCTCTCTCCAACCCCTGACTTTACTCCCAAAACATTCCCAAACCACTCTTCCCTTTTACCCTTGAGCTTCGTTTCACCCAGAACCAAAACATCCAAGTTCCTTTCCTCAAACATACTACCTATCTCTCCTTTTTTCTCATCCTGGTTACATCCACACACATTTACACACCCCAATCTGAGCCCTCCAGGAGGATAAGCGCTCTCCGCATGACTCCTTCTGTTTCCCCTTTTAGAAAGCTGAAATACAAGGAGGGGAGAGTTTCTAGCCCCCCACTCCCATCCCCTTTAGGTGCCTTCTACAACACATGGGGAATGCGTGGGAAGTATTCTTTCTCCTCTATTCCCAAGGATGATAAAAAAAATAATTAAATTTCATTTATAAATATTTTATTATACTTTGTCGCTGTCTCCCGCGTTAGCAAGGTAGCGCAAGGAAACAGATGAAAAAATGGCCCAACCTACCCATATACACATGTATATACATAAACGCCCACACACGCACATATACATACCTATGCATTTCAACGTATACATACATATACATACACAGACATATACATATATACACATGTACATATTCATATATGCTGCCTTCATCCATTGCCACCGCCACTCTGCCACACATGATATGGCGCCCCCCTCCTCCCACGTGCGTGTAAGGTAGCGGTAGGAAAAGACAACAAAGGGCACATTCGTTCACACTCAGTCTCCAGCTGTCATGAGTAATGCACCCAAACCGCAGCTCCCTTTCCACATCCAGGCCCCACAAACCTTTCCATGGTTTACCCCATATGCTTCATATGCCCTGGTTCAATCCATTGACAGCACATCAACCCCGGTATACCACAACGTTCCAATTCACTCTATTCCTTGCATGCCTTTCACCCTCCTGTATGTTCAGGTCCTGATCTCTCAAAATCTTTTTCACTCCATCCTTCCACATCCAATTTGGTCTCCCACTTCTTGTTCCCTTCACCTGTGACACATATATCCTCTTTGTCAATCTTTCCTCACTCATTCTCTCCATGTAACCAAACCATTTCAATACACCCTCTTCTGCTCTCTCAACTACACTCTTTTTATTATGACACATCTCTCTTACCCTTTCACCACTTACTCGATCAAACCACCTCACACCACTTATTGTCCTCAAGCATTTCATTTGCAACACATTCACCTTCCTCCGTACAACCCTATTTATAGCCCATGCCTTGCAACCATATAACATTGTTTGAACCACTATTCCTTCAAACATACCCATTTTTGCTCTCCAAGATAGTGTTCTATCCTTCCACACATTCTTCATCGCTCCCAGAACCTTCGCCCCCTCCCCCACCCTGTGATTCAATTCCACTTCTATGGCTCCATCTAATGCTAAGTTCACTCCCAGATATCTAAAACACTTCACTTCCTCCAATTTTTCTCCATTCAAAATTACATCCCAATCAACTTGTCGCTCAACCCTACAGAACCTAATAGCCTTGCTCTTATTTACAATTATTCTAAACTTCCTCCTTTCACACTTCCAAACTCAGTCACTAACTTCTGCAATTTCTCCCTCGAATTAGACACCAGTGTTGTATCATCAGTGAACAACAAATGACACTTCCCAAGCCTTTTCATCCCCAACAGACTGCATACTAGCCCTTCTCTCCAAAACTCTTGCCTTTACCTCCCTAAGCACCCCATCCATAAACAAATTAAACAATCATGGGGACATCACACACCCCTGCAAAAGAGCACCCTTCACTGGGAACCAATCTCTCTCTCCTTCCTTCCTATTTGTACATATGCCTTACAGCCTTGGTAAAAACTTTTCACTGCTTCTAGCAACTTACCTCCCACATCATATAATCTTATGACCTTCCACAAAGCATCTCTATCAACTCTATCATATGCCTTCTGATCCATAAATGATACATACAAACCCATCTGTTTTCCTAAGTATTTCTCACACACATTCCTCAAAGCAAACACCTGATCCACACATACTTTACCAATCCTGAAATGACACTGTTCTTCCCCAATCTGATGCTCTGTACATGCCTTCAACCTCACAATCAATACCCTCCCATACAATTCCCCAGAAAATACTCAACAAACTTATGCCTGTGTTGTGCAAACACTTACCTTGATCCCCATCCCCTTTGAACAATGGCATTATGCATGCATTCTGCCAATCTTCAGGCACATCTTCCATGATCCATACATATATTGAACATCCTTACCAACCAATCAACAACACAGTCACCTCCTTTCTTAATAAATTCAACTGCAATATCATTCAAATCCATCGCCTTGCCGGATTTCATTTTCAGCAATCCTTTCACTACCTCTTCTCTCATCACCAAACCATTCTCTTTCAATACCTCTTCTTTCTCAACCAAACCATTCTCCCTGACCCTCTTACTTCACACACCACCCTGACCAAAACACCCTACATCTGCCACTCTGTCATTAAACGTTTTCATCAAACCTTCAAAATGCTCACTTCATCTTCTCCCTTCATCACTACCTGTTATCACTTCCCCCCCTTGTCCCCTTCACCAATGTTCCTATTTGTTCTCTTGTCTTACGCATATTATTTACCTCCTTCCAAAACATCTTTTTGTTCTCCCTAAAGTTTAATGATACTCTCTCATTCCAACTCTCATCTGCTCTCTTTTTCAACAGCTGCACCTTCCTCTTGATTTCCTTCTGTTTTCTCTTATACATTTCCCAATCATTTGCAATCCTTCCTTGTAAGTACTACCTAAACGCCTCTTTTCTCTTTCACTAAAAATATTTCTTCAACTACAGTTCAACGAGGTTACATCTGATTTTGACTTAAACTTTGGGCATTAACGGTCACTCCTTCCCCCTATTACTGTGTTCAATCGAGGATTTAACAAGCACACACATAAGAGATGGGTGATTATTGGTGCAAAATGCACCAGGGCATGAGAAGAAAGATCATGAGAGGCAAGTGTTTTGGGAGCAGCTGAGTCAGTGTGTGAGTAGTTTAGATGCACGAGACCGGGTTATAGTGATGGGTGATTTGAATGCAAAGGTGAGTAGTGTGGTAGTTGAGGGAGTAATTGGTGTACATGGGGTGTTCATTGTTGTAAATGGAAATGATGAAGAGCTTGTAGATTTATGTGCTGAAAAAGGACTGGTGATTGGGAATACCTGGCTTACAAAGAGAGATATACATACGTATACATATGTAAGTTGGAGAGATGGCCAGAGAGCGTTATTGGATTACATGTTAATTGATAGGTGCATAAAAGAGAGACTTTTGGATGTTAATGTGCTGAGAGGTGCAACTGGAGGGATATCTGATCATTATCTTGTGGAGGCGAAGGTGAAGATATGTAGAGGTTTTCAGAAAAGAAGAGAGAATGTTGGGGTGAAGAGGGTGGTGAGAGTAAGTGAGCTTGGGAAGGAGACTTGTGTGAGGAAGTACCAGGAGAGACTGAGTACAGAATGGAAAAAGGTGAGAACAAAGGACGTAAGGGGAGTGGGGGAGAAATGGGATGTTTAGGGAAGCAGTGATGGCTTGCGCAAAAGATGCCTCTGGCATTAGAAGCGTAGGAGGTGGGCAGATTAGAAAGGGTAGTGAGTGGTGAAATGAAGAAGTAAGATTATTAGTGAAAGAGAAGAGAGAGGCATATGAGAGTTGGGGTGAGAGAGTATCATTAAATTTTAGGGCGAATAAAAACATGTTTTGGAAGGAGGTAAATAAAGTGCATAAGACAAGGGAACAAATGGGAACATCAGTGAAGGGGGCAAATGGGGAGGTGATAACAAGTAGTGGTGATGTGAGAAGGAGATGGAGTGAGTATTTTGAAGGTTTGTTGAATGTGTTTGATGATAAGAGTGGCAGATATAGGGTGTTTTGGTCGAGGTGGTGTGCAAAGTGAGATAGTTAGGGAGAATGATTTGGTAAACAGAGAAGAGGTAGTAAAAGCTTTGCTGAAGATGAAAGCTGGCAAGGCAGCAGGTTTGGATGGTATTGCAGTGGAATTTATTAAAAAAGGGGGATGACTGTATTGTTGACAGGTTGGTAAGGTTTTCTAATGTATGTATGACTCATGGTGAGGTGCCTGAGGATTGGCAGAATGCTTGCATAGTGCCACTGTACAAAAGCAAAGGGGATAAAAGTGAGTGCTCAAATTACAGAGGTATAAGTTTCTTGAGTATTCCTGGTAAATTATATGGGAGGGTATTGATTGAGAGGGTCAAGGCAGGTACAGAGCATCAGACTGGGGAAGAGCAGTATGGTTTCAGAAGTGGTAGAGGATGTGTGGATCAGGTGTTTGCTTTGAAGAATGTATGCAAGAAATACTTAGAAAAGCAAATGGATTTGTATGTAGCATTTATGGATCTGGAGAAGGCATGTGATAAGAGTTGATAGAGATGCTCTGTGGAAGGTATTAAGAATATATGGTGTCGGAGTCAAGTTGTTAGAAGCAGTGAAAAGTTTTTATCGAGAATGTAAGGCATGTGTACAAGTAGGAAGAGAGGAAAGTGAGTGGTTCCCAATGAATGTCGGTTTGTGGCAGGGGTGTGTGATGTCTCCATCATTGTTTAATTTGTTTATGGATGGGGTTGTTAGGGAGGTGAATGCAAGAGTTTTGGAAAGAGGGGCAAGTATGCAGTCTGTTGTGGATGAGAGAGCTTGGGAAGTGAGTCAGTTGTTGTTCGCTGATGACAGAGCGCTGGTGGCTGATTCGGGTGAGAAACTAAAGAAGTTAGTGACTGAGTTTGGTAAAGTGTGTGAAAGAAAAAAGCTGAGAGTAAATGTGAATAAGAGCAAGGTTATTAGGTTCAGTTGGGTTGAGGGACAAGTAAATTGGAAGGTAAGTTTGAATGAAGAAAAACTGGAGGAAGTGGAGTGTTTTACATATCTGGGAGTGGATTTGGAAGCAGAAGTGAGTCACAGGGTGGGGGAAGGGGCAAAGGTTCTGGGAGCAATGATGAATGTGTGGAAGGTGAGAACGTTATCTCAGGGAGCAAAAATGGGTATGTTTGAAGGAATAGTGGTTCCAACAATGTTATATGGTTGTGAGGCATGGGCAATAGATAGGGTTGTGTGGAGGAGGTTGGATGTGTTGAAAATGAGACGTTTAAGGACAATATGTGGTGTGAGGTGGTTCGATCGAGTAAGTAATGAAAGAGTAAGAGAGATATGTGGTAATAAAAAGAGTGTGGTTGAGAGAGCAGAAGAGGGTGTATTGAAATGGTTTGGTCACATGGAGAGAATGAGTGAGGAAAGATTGATAAAGAGGATATATGTGTCACAGGTGGAGGGTATGAGGAGAAGTGGGAGACCAAATTGGAGGTGGAAAGATGGAGTGAAAAAGACTTTGACCAATCGGGGCTTGAACATACAGGAGGGTGAAAGGCATGCAAGGAAAAGAGTGAATTGGAACGATGTGGTATACTGGGGTCAATGTGCTGTCAATGGATTGAACCAGGGCATGTGGAGAGTCTGGGGTAAACCATAGAAAGTTTTGTTGGGCCTGGATGTGGAAAGGGAGCTGTGATTTCGGTGCATTACACATGACAGCTAGAGACTGAGTGTGAATGAGTGTGGCCTTTGTTGTCGTTTCCTGGCGCTACCTCATGCACACGCAGGGGGAGGGGGGTGTAATTTCATGTACGGCAGGGTGGCGGCAGGAATGGATGAAGGCAGCATGTATGAATATGTACATGTGTATATATGTATATGTCTGTGTATGTATATGTATGTATACGTTCAATGTATGGGTATGTATATGTCTGTGTGTGAGCGTTTATGTATAAACATGTGCATGTAGGTGAGTTGGACCATTGTTTGGTCTGTTTCCTTGCGCTATCTCGCTAATGCGGGAGACAGCGTGAAAATATAATTCAAAAGATAAAATAAATATTTTATTTATTTATCTATCTATCTATCTATCTATCTATCTATATATATATATATATATATATATATATATATATATATATATATATATATATATAGACAGTTAGATAAATAAGCTAAAACATAGATAGATAATCAGATGGACAGAAGGATGACATAGATAAAATGAATTTGAATAGTCAATATTACATAAAACATTCAAATTATAATAGTTATATTATTGCCAGTGTAAGTAAAATATACTGAAATGAAAGTATGGAAACTTTACATTTGGTGAATATTCTACCAAAGAAAAAACAGAAAGTGAATGAGTAAATACCCAGCTTATTGTGGATGTTATGAGGATAAAGCAATGGGTGTTTAAGAGATTTCTACATTCTCAAGAAGTGGTAGGCAAGCTTCATCTACAACAGACTTTCAATGATGACAAGTATGGAACCAGCACCATGTAAATCCATTTAAGTAAAAGGCTGCTTGTGAAAGTAGCCTTAGCAGAGCAACCCAATAGCAGAGTGGTGCCCAAATACATGTTTGATGCCACAAATATGCAGTGACACCAGGACACAGTCAGCTCACACTACAGGGTGTTACAGCCACAGCATCACAATCATGTGCCAACACCACAAAGCGCTCAAGCAACTTCACTCAAACAGTTAACCATGTATATTTAAGGAACTTATATGAAATTAGCACGAGCAATAAAACAGCTTTGTATTTTGATACTAAACACTTTGGTGATATTTCAATTAATGACTACAGAAACTAGCACTGGTGAAGACTAGAGCACTAGCAGCAGAGCTTGTGGCAGCAGCAGACAGTGGGGTGTGTGCAGCAGTGTTGGGGGTTAGCACCCGGACGGGGCCCCCGCTGCAGGCAATCTGCACACACTCAACATTGCAGTACAAAAAATGTAAAGTGAGATTCCTGTTACACAGGATGTGTTGAGAGTACATTGTGAGAGCCCCGGGCGGGTGGGGTGCATAACAAAGGGAGAATGGCACCAGCAAGTTCTTTAGACCCTAGCTGGTGCCACCTGCCCCTGACAGGTGATTCCCATAGCAGACAGCAATGAACAGAAGGAATTCATGTCAAGTGAGAAAAAGCAACGGAAATAAATGAATTTGTGTGCAAAAGATACAAGAAATCTATTATCTACTACAGCTTATGTAAACGTGTTCCTTAGTCCCCTTATCAACACTGCCAATTCCAACAGTTGGTTAGTATTAACACCTTAATTGGTCACCTGTAGACTGTTGGTATATGAAACTGTTTGCCATACAGCATTATCAACCACTGATCCTAATTGAATAAATAATACAAGTCTTACACTATAATACAGATAATTAGTTTATAGCTTAGTGTGCATTCTTAAAACTAAAATTCTTAAGGACACTATAAAGACTGATGGTGGCTGAGCCCAACCCATGAAAACTGTCTTGTTTAGGGGGCTTTGCTGGGGTGCCTGAGGGAGGATTATAGTAATGGACTAATGGAGTAAGCCATGGTAATTCTGTCTGAGAAAAGTTTTTGAGCTTGTTCATGTTTAGTGCATAAAAGTTTAGCCCATTCTCTCTGCACCTGAAAAACCTAAATCAACATATGAAATAAACAGCTTACTTGATCATGTACCAGCTGACATGCCTAGTCATGAAATATGTGACATGTGCAAAGCCCCATGACACCCCAGCTGTTTTATAAAAATTAACTTATTCAACAGCAATAAACAAAGAAATAAACTTACCAATCCGACGAGGAGAAAAAAGACAAGAAAAGTTCTTCCAAACACAGTATGACAGTAGACATCACCATAGCCTACAGTGGACATGGTGACAATGAGGAAGTACACACACGTCCAGTATGACAGAGGATGAGCATTAACAAAGTCTAGAGGGTCACCAGAGTTTTCCAGCTGTAAACAAATATCAATCACTTACATCAAGATGAAATGATCCAGGACGAACTTATAATGATTAACCTTTTTACTGTGGCAGTTATAATTTCCAAATACATTCTGTGTGTGGGTTATTATCAAATGTTACATAAAATCTCATGTTATTACATTTAGTTAAAACATAAATTTCCTTATAAACTGACATACAAATTAACCTGTTGTAACTATTTATGTCTGGATGAATCCTTTAATTCATGCTGCTTTGTTCCAAGGAATGTGAAGTATTCTTGGTGTTTTTTCAGGCATACTTAGTGAGGTGTCACAAACAAATATGAGTACTCCTCAGTAAAATCTATTATCTTGTATGAATGACAGTTTCAAAAACTATTACCTAAGGTAAGGGTGCAAATCACATTCAAGCTACCTGGACATCACCACATATAATGAACCAAAGCAGGGAAAAAATTCAGATTTCAATTGTCTAGAATCAATGTGTGGGATGTCACTGAAAGCATTAATAGCTGTATATACATGAAAAAATAGTGAGGCCTATACTTCTCAGCGACTGTGAACAGAAAAATCTACATGGTATATACACTCCACTTGTTGTGAATGGGTGGATACATATAATTCTAATAATTCAGAATAAAAAAGAAACTTGATAAAAAATGAAAATGTTATACATCAATAAAAGCAGAAAATCCATTTTGAAATAAGGCTCTATTCTGACTTTCAACAAGATAAAGGGAGAATAAAAAGATGTTCTGGAAGGAGGTAAATAAAGTGCGTAAGACAAGGGAGCAAATGGGAACTTCAGTGAAGGGCGCAAATGGGGAGGTGATAACAAGTAGTGGTGATGTGAGAAGGAGATGGAGTGAGTATTTTGAAGGTTTGTTGAATGTGTTTGATGATAGAGTGGCAGATATAGGGTGTTTTGGTCGAGGTGGTGTGCAAAGTGAGAGGGTTAGGGAAAATGATTTGGTAAACAGAGAAGAGGTAGTAAAAGCTTTGCGGAAGATGAAAGCCGGCAAGGCAGCAGGTTTGGATGGTACTGCAGTGGAATTTATTAAAAAAGGGGGTGACTGTATTGTTGACTGGTTGGTAAGGTTATTTAATGTATGTATGACTCATGGTGAGGTGCCTGAGGATTGGCGGAATGCGTGCATAGTGCCATTGTACAAAGGCAAAGGGGATAAGAGTGAGTGCTCAAATTACAGAGGTATAAGTTTGTTGAGTATTCCTGGTAAATTATATGGGAGGGTATTGATTGAGAGGGTGAAGGCATGTACAGAGCATCAGATTGGGGAAGAGCAGTGTGGTTTCAGAAGTGGTAGAGGATTTGTGGATCAGGTGTTTGCTTTGAAGAATGTATGTGAGAAATACTTTGAAAAGCAAATGGATTTGTATGTAGCATTTATGGATCTGGAGAAGGCATATGATAGAGGTGATAGAGATGCTCTGTGGAAGGTATTACGAATATATGGTGTGGGAGGCAAGTTGTTAGAAGCAGTGAAAAGTTTTTATCGAGGATGTAAGGCATGTGTACGTGTAGGAAGAGAGGAAAGTGATTGGTTCTCAGTGAATGTAGGTTTGCGGCAGGGGTGTGTGATGTCTCCATGGTTGTTTAATTTGTTTATGGATGGGGTTGTTAGGGAGGTGAATGCAAGAGTTTTGGAAAGAGGGGCAAGTATGAAGTCTGTTGGGGATGAGAGAGCTTGGGAAGTGAGTCAGTTGTTGTTCGCTGATGATACAGCGCTGGTGGCTGATTCATGTGAGAAACTGCAGAAGCTGGTGACTGAGTTTGGTAAAGTGTGTGAAAGAAGAAAGTTAAGAGTAAATGTGAACTAGAGCAAGGTTATTAGGTACAGTAGGGTTGAGGGTCAAGTCAATTGGGAGGTGAGTTTGAACGGAGAAAAACTGGAGGAAGTGAAGTGTTTTAGATATCTGGGAGTGGATCTGGCAGCGGATGGAACCATGGAAGCGGAAGTGGATCATAGGGTGGGGGAGGGGGTGAAAATTCTGGGAGCCTTGAAGAATGTGTGGAAGTCGAGAACATTATCTCGGAAAGCAAAAATGGGTATGTTTGAAGGAATAGTGGTTCCAACAATGTTATATGGTTGCGAGGCGTGGGCTATGGATAGAGTTGTGCGCAGGAGGATGGATGTGCTGGAAATGAGATGCTTGAGGACAATGTGTGGTGTGAGGTGGTTTGATTGAGTAAGTAACGTAAGGGTAAGAGAGATGTGTGGAAATAAAAAGAGCGTGGTTGAGAGAGCAGAAGAGGGTGTTTTGAAATGGTCTGGGCACATGGAGAGAATGAGTGAGGAAAGACTGACCAAGAGGATATATGTGTCGGAGGTGGAGGGAACGAGGAGAAGAGGGAGACCAAATTGGAGGTGGAAAGATGGAGTGAAAAAGATTTTGTGTGATCGGGGCCTGAACATGCAGGAGGGTGAAAGGAGGGCAAGGAATAGAGTGAATTGGAGCGATGTGGTATACCGGGGTTGACGTGCTGTCAGTGGATTGAATCAAGGCATGTGAAGCGTCTGGGGTAAACCATGGAAAGCTGTGTAGGTATGTATATTTGCGTGTGTGGACGTATGTATATACACGTGTATGGGGGTGGGTTGGGCCATTTCTTTCGTCTGTTTCCTTGCGCTACCTCGCAAACGCGGGAGACAGCGGCAAAAAAAAAAAAAAAAAAAAGTTTAAGTACAAATGCTCTAACATTTTGCACATACCACTTTAGGCTATCAATCATTTAGCAACCACCTAATCACCAATAAGGAATCGTTACAAAACATAAGTATACAAAAGTGGATCAAAAGTGGTATAATCATGCTGTACCTCAGTCATTCTTTTTCATAGAAATGTCACATTTCCCTTTTTGTAATGCTCTTTTTTCATATTCATCCTTAAACTGTTCCATTTTTGCTTAGCACATTACTTCTCTATCCTCATCTAACACTTCGCCACATATCTTAACCTTGCACTTCAGTTTACCATCACTGTAATGTCTACTAGTTAATTCTCCCACTATTAACCAATCTCTTGTATGATACAGTTTAAACAGCTTTTCCCATATCATGCAAGATGTAGTTTTTGTTGTTTTAAGCCTAGTTGTCTTAACCCTTTATTGCTGTACAGGACATATGATATACTCAGGACACACTGCTCTACTTGCATGTGGTGTCTTATAAGTTTCCCACCCTCATCTGAATTCCCAGATGAAGTTTAACTCCACCAATTACAGAAGTTCATCATCAACCATGGTGGTTATATTCTTAGGAAACCCTATGGTTGGCAATTCCTTGGGTGGCATGGTAAAGGGTGTATGAAAATGCAGGGGGTTAGAGGGAGTGCCTCTTGAGATGCACCCCTTAAGTCCTGTACTGAACACTTCAGGGTTAAAAATAGGCATGAAATATCTAAAATACATGCCTTTTTTTTTCTTTATAAAAGTAGAAGGAAAGTATATACAAAAGTTTTCATACTTGTTTGCCATTTCCTGCATTTGCAAGGTAGCACCAGAAACAAATGAAGAAAAGGCCTCAATCGCTCACATCCATTCTTTCACTGTAATGTGCAAAGCCCTCATCCTCAACCAGTCTTCAAAGATCTTTCTGCATTTTCCCCTGGCTGCTTCAAATGTCTGGTTCAATCCATTGACAGCAAGTTGACCCCTGAATACCAAAACTGCTTCAATTCACTCTATCCCATGAACCTTTCATCCTCCTGGATGTTCAGGCCCCAACCACTCAAAATCTTCTTCATTCCATCCTTCCATCCCCAATTTGGTTTCTGCCTTTTCATGTCCCCACCTCTTCTGACACATGGATCCTCTTCGTCAAACGTCTCCTCATATGTCCATACCAGTTCAGCACAACTTTTTCAGCTCTCTCAAACATGCTCTTCTTACTTATATAAATAATGTCTACACATAACAAAAATATCCACATATCTATTCACCTTTACCTTCTTGCCCCAGGAAACCCTTCCATGGAGATAGCCCACAGTGGCTCATGAAGCCAAACACATCCACTGTTTGGAACCAAAGGTTAAGGAGTGTGGTGATTTGTATATAACGTGAAGTGAATGCATGACAATTTTGGAATAAATGTTCAATGTCTTCAAAAATAAAGTGTATGTAATGTAGTAGATACTGTGTCTACAGTACAGTACAGATGGAAATTGTGGCTTCAGTTGGATGTATGTCTGATGGGGTGGTATCATAGACTGAACTGGGAAGGCAGTTGTTCAGAGAATGTCGACTTATTTTGATGTGTATATGTTTTGTCAGTTTTAAGTTTGTTGGGGATGGGAAGGATCTGTGAGAATAGGCTGTTGAAGTGTAAGGCAAGGGTTTGGAGATTAATCATGGAATGATATATATATTCAAACTACATAACTTCATCCTGAGTGGATTGTCTCAGTTTACAAGGTTAACAGACATACAAATGTCAAAATACTAGCTAAGGATTCAAACATTAGTACTCATATCATAATTCTGCATAAGTTATCATATGATGGCTCTTGGACTTTGTGTGGTCATGTGGTGTTGGTTTCCAAATAATCTTTCCTGTTTTTGATGAATCCAACGATGGTGTGCTAGACAGCTTCACGGTAACCAAGAACAGTAAAGATTTGGAGTATTTCCAAGCTTATTTTGATGGACAGGTGATGGATGACAATGTCATTGAAACTAATAAATTCTACAAATTTTGTGCTTGATCTTATATCTTCCCAAAATCAAGTATACAGCACTATAAAGACACCAGTGTTAGTGAAACTAGCAGATCTGGGCTCTATGGGCCCTCATCTACTCACTCCTGCAGCAGGCTAGGAGAACAGCAATGTTTGGTGAAATAAAAACTCATCCCTTCCATTTTTACCTTTTCATGCCCCTCACATTACTGGCACAACTTTTCCAGAGAACAATAACATATTCTCCTGAAAAAGCAGTATTACTCCAGAAGCCATTAATTTCTATCCTATCATGGAAATTGATGAATTATTGACAACTGCATATGGGAATTAGCCATCATGTATCTGGCAACTTCAGTGGCATATCTAAAGGCAGAAAGAATTGGCTTTTCATAGTATACTAACACAGCACAATATTTCACTGATCTATAACACTCCTACAGCAGTCATTTTCTATCCTGCCAATATAAATCATCAAGATCCCACAGATATGAGACAGAGTTTTTGGTGTAGTACTGTATACTGGCACTACAGATGAAATTCCTGAACATACCTCCTTGGTTTTACTGAAGAGGTTACAATCTTTTTCTATAATTAATCAATGTTTTCTGCGTCAGTGAGGTAGTGCCAGGAAACCTAAAAATGACCCATCCAATCATATACCCATTTATAAATACATAAACGCCCATACATGCACATATACATATCAATATATACATATAAATGCACAGACATATCCATATACACATATGTACATATTCATACTTGCTTGCCTTCATCTGTTCCTGGCGCCACCCTGCCCTGCAGAACACAGCATTGCTACCCCCCACTTCAGCAAGATAGTGCCAGGAAAACAGACAAGAAAGGCCACATTCGTTCACACTCAGTCTCTATCTGTCATGTGTAATGCACCTAAAGGACATATGTTGTACATAGAGAACAGGTACACAACACTGGCATGCTCATATATCAAACGTAAAACAAAAATGGGGCGTACGGCACAATTAGAAAGAACATAAAACATATGCCAAAGTTCACAAGCATGATGTCAACAAGCCGATAGCCAATCAGCATGACAAGCATGATATCAACAAGCCAATAACCAATCACATAGAAAAGATACTAGACAGGGGGAAAGTACATCAAAGAACACCAGTAAAGGTAATGAAACCAGATGTAATGGTAGAATGCATAGGACATATGTTTAGTAGATGAGTCTGAAATGCAGATTGGGTCTGTGAAATGTGAACGCAAAGCAATCAAATGACTTAAAAGAAGTTTTCCTGCTTGGTCAATCTTATCATTCTGAATGTACATATAACACATGTTCAGGGTGAAGACTGTCAAGAAAATGTCTGGGAGATAATTCAGTCTCATTGTAGTGCTATAAATACTTAAAAGTATGGTATAATGATTCAACTCCTATCCTAGTCAACAAGCTAGTAACCATTCCCTACACAGACTCAAAGGATAGGAAAACAACTCATTTAACTTTTTTAGAGGCTGTTCTAGGAACAAGAAAAGATAAGCAGAACAAAGACACTGTTGTGTCCATGTACACTGTGAGGAGAGAGTAAAGAAGAAAAGTAGTAAGGATTGTGGTAAATCTATGTCACAGTGAATGTTTCAGAGACTAACATGCTCTGTGCAAGTACTAAACCAATACTACAGTGCTGAAAATGTAAAATTGTAGCTAAGGTAGTAGCTCGTAGGCAGCTAACAACCAGGGAGGTATATTACCAGTGCTACCTGCCTGGGTATCAGGTGGGTAGGTGACACCTGCTTAATGAGCCAGCACTTTAGTGGTTGTCAAGTTGCACCCCTCTGACCCAGGTAGCTGACTTTTCTTTGTGCCTCACTAACATGTGGACTTCTGGCATCCTGTCCACAAGCACAATCTCTCCTTGGCATATGTAACACTTGACAACACTTAACTCACACAGCTCATTCTTTGTAACTAAGATTTTCCTGCGGTGAGCACTATGCACAAGCCTTGTCTTTTGACAAAATGGAAGGAGCAGTAGATAGAATAAGTAGGCAGGAGCAATAGGTAGAAACATTAGGTAGAAGCAGTAGGTAGGAGCTTTAGATAGAAGTAGTCATAGGAATATCAGATAGGAGCTGCTGCAAACACCGCTAGACTTGCCCTCTGCCAGTAGCCTGTTAAGGGTGAAGCACTAAGGCTAAGAAATGGCACTGGAGTTCTTTAATTATGGAGACTCCTGCTGCAGCCAACCTCTCAGGAAGTTCTAATTGGAACAGACATCAGAGATATATATAGATAAATAGATAGACAGATTGATTGGACATCTTTATAGCACTAATTATACCAATAATTCATTTAGTGTATATAGTGTAATCCTGTACATATATGCGAGTTATTAACCAACTTTGTGCCTGTGTTCAAAACAAGTGTAAGGTGTTTCATGTTATTCATCACCAAAAATGTGCAAAAAGATTAATACTATTCACTATCAACACTGAGACCCGGAAAGAAATAAGAGTGAAGTGCTCAAGGTTATTCACCACCAATGCTGTGCCTGTGTAAATAATAAGCATATTTTTTTTACCACCTGCAAAGTGCCTAAGATATACATAAATGTTAAGTGATATACTAAGTCAAAGAAAACAAACAAACCAGACATCTGTGTCTACTATATAGTCCTTAAAAATAAAAATACTTTATAATAAGGCTTTCATGCATCAAGTTTTATTTGTGGAACAAATCATACTTGTTTATAGTGAGGATATCAACTGTCTGGCAGTACGATGCAATCTTATGTCAGGTGACATAATTTGCTTTCTCAGTTGCTCTGTGGTACTACAAGTGGAGGGATGTGACTTTTGCTTGTGATATTTTTGCTATTTCTGTCAGGGTGATCATTTTCCTCTACCAGTAACTAGCCATGGGTCCTGAGAATATATCCCCATGAAGAAAAGGCCTGTATTCTTGCTTGGAAGCAAGAAAATGTGCCTACATGGGAAATCTTAGGACATACTTGCAGGAGTGATTTTATCATTTGGACACTTTTTTATATTTCTTCTAACATACCCCAAAAAAGATGAGATTGGTTGCCAAAGGAAGGCCAGTAAGGCAACTGATACCCTGATGAAGCTTGAGGTGTTGAAAAACCTATCCCTATCAGGATAGTTATCAGCCATCCCACTAACCTTTGGTTGACCTGACCAACATTCAAAATGAATATACACCAGTAATGTAACGAGCAAGGATTAATTTTCCAGGCTTGAATCCAAATACGCTGCCTATGAATCCTACAGTTTTGATCACCTATCTTACTGCTTCTATGCCCAGCTTACTAGACTTAGGTCATCTAAGATTATTACACAAATATTTTCCTCTTCTACCATTTAACTGAACAGAATTCATAGTGTAGCTTGCCTTTCTGCTTTTACAACTGACAAGTTAAACTTAACACCTACATCTATCTATCTATATCTCTGACATCCATTCATTTGAGAAATTTCCATCAAAGGGGGGGCCATGGCAAAAGAGTCTAATCCCCATCCCTACATACCTCCCTCACATATAATATTCCACGCATTCTTCCATTATTCCTCTCCCTCTAGTGCTCTTCCACTCTCTTTTCTTATGTCATAAGTGGTCTTCCCCTCTTGTCAACCCCTTTAATTGTACTATCATACATTCTCCTTGTTGTAAACTCCTCGTCCTGCATTCCTTCCAAATGCCCAAATCGCTTCAGAGTATTACATTTCATGCACTCTATCACTCCACTATTCATTTCCCATGCATTTCCCTACCATATCAAATCTCTCACACACATGCCCTCATCAATTTCCTCATTACATCTAGTCATACCATATACTCCTCTCAAAAAACTCATATCCACATCCTGGATCCTTGATCTCTGTGACTTATCCCATGTGCATGTTTTGGTTGCATAGGTCAGGGATGGAGGAACTGTGCTGTCCCTTTATCCTTTATTCACTTCCATACTTACACCTCTATCTTTCAATATTCTATTAAGGTTCCCTTCTACCCTGTACTGTCCTCTCCCTTAACTCTACTTCCATATCACTAAATTTGCACAGGATAGTTCCCAAATACTTAAATTCTGTCCCCTTTTCCAATCTTTTTCCCACCTTATCTATAATGCAGTTTAAAAAAATTTCTTCTCTCACTCTAAAGGGCTTTGCAAAATCTATACTTTCACTCTGCTTCCTTTCAAACACCACTACCTTAACTTTACTTGCATTTACCTTTAAATGCCTACACTTACACACATCATAAAAAAAACTTACAACTTTTTGCAACTCCTATTCATTCTCAGCAAACAGGCTTGTCACTATCCACCATACCACCACCACCACCATCACCCTCACATTCCATCTCCAAACCCTTTTTCTATAGTTTTGCCTTCATCTGTTGTATCACTTCATCTACAAATATGTTAAAACACCAGAAAGACATCACACAGCCCATACATATACCAAAACTTTCACTCAACTCTCCATCCACTCTTACACATACAATTACTCCACTAAAGAAGGCTTTCACATCACCCAACAGTTGCCCCCAACCCCATATATCCTTAAAGCATTCCATTCGACTCTGTCATACACTTTCTTTACATTTATCAATATAATGATTCTTTGGCCATGTGTAAGCCTAATACATCATTTGCCTGTCATTTTGCTGCTGAAGGCATTCCATTTCTGCTGCTTTATATCTAAGCTTAATATCATCTGTGAATTTTGAAATCTTACAATGTGGCTCACTATCAATGTCATTAGAATACCATAATCACTCACTTATTTGTCAAACAGTTTAACATCCACAACGTTCTGTGGCTTGCACAAACAATTTTCAACCTTTGACCCAGTGATATCTTGTACTGTTACTCCACAGGGTGAGTAGCACCTTTTAACCTGTGAATTTATTTTGTACTGTTACTGCAAGCATTATGCATTCCAAGCAATTAACTATCACTTTAATATGTGATAATCTATACTGTCACACACTGGTTAGTGCAATTCAGTTCAGTACTGTTTAATCATATTACTCTCTTCTTAACATAATTTTTTTGGCTACAAAGAATAAAATAAAATAAAATCAGTCAAGTGGTTCAAAAGTCCCATCTAAGAACGTGAAGCATGCATAGGAAACTTCTTATGTCTGAGCTACATGCTTAACCAATGGGAAGAACATGTAGTGATCAGTGTTCAGCCCATCACTGCCTCGGGCTGCCAGTTTTTAGCACTCTCTTGATGACCATGTTTATGGTGCTGTGGTCAATTTATTTATCATATTTCTGCCTATATTTGTGTATACAACTGCCCCATAACATTTGGGAGAATTCAGTGCAATCAAGCACTGAAGGAAAAGCAACTGTCTGAGAGTGAAAATCCAGGTTATAATGTACAAAGAGGCTCCTACATTCATTTCTGGAAATGGTCTGTAGGTATTAGTGTTTAAGAAAAACAGGAGTTTGGATGAGAAAATATAGGTTATAAGGATTAGTAAGCCTACTGAGTTTGGATGAGAACATGTGGGTTATAAAGAATGGTTAGGCTCCAGTAGTAAATTTACTGAATGGATTTTTGCCTACTTTTCTATGCACAAACGGCCCAAAACATCTGGAAAAAGGAATGCATGTGTTATTGCTGGTAATGTGGGCAAGCATTTAAGTAAAAGCAATAGTTTGAATGTTAAAGTAAGCAGGTTGTAGGGTGAGATAGGCTGTTTACATCGTTTTTAGCACTATTGTTATCAGTTCAATATCAATTCATTTCATATACTTTCGCCTACTTTTCTGTGCACAAGAGGACCATAATGTCTAAAAAAAGGCTTAAGTGTTTAGTGCTGATAATCTGGGCAAAGCAATAGTCTGTATGTCAATGCAACTTGGCTGATTCAGTCATCATATTTTTGTTTACTTCTCTGCAAGAGGCCTACAATGTCTAGAAAAATGCCTACATGTATTAGCATTGTCAATATGGGTAAGCGTTCAAAGAAAAGCAACAGTATGGATGGAAAATGTAAAATATAAGACATATACACAATGGCCATCTCTTGCAGTTCTAACCAAATACAATGATGAATACTACATCATAACTTATTTTTTTTGTTTCTATTCCTAAAAAATTTTATTGTATCTATGAGCTAACCTAAAGCAATTATTGTGTGGGCACAACCACCACTTGTGCCACTATAACTAACTTAAAAAAAGCCCTAATATGTTTTTACAGGTAAGCAAAGGTGCTGATGGTTGTATTTATGTTTCATGTTATAACTGCCCTGTTGAGCATTTTCTTAACACTCTGTGACCAGGAAAGCATCCTTGGCACTAATCAAGGTATTACTGAACTCAAGTGTATTCCACATGCTAGTGCATTAGAATACAGTCTACTGTTGCCAAGTTTGTCTTATTCACTCATTAATCATTCAGTGATAGAGCAGTCTACTGTTGTTGTGAGTTTCTTTTATTTCATTGTTAGCTGTCCAGTGGTTGCATGATCTTTTTTATCCAGCCTCATAGGGTAAACTGACTTTAACAGGCCCAGGTTAAGATAGTTATGTGTATGTTTTCTTGTCAGAACAGGTATCTTTTGACACAGGATTCTGATCTTTTTCTGTGACATTTGCATATATCTAGTTAGTGTTTTTGCACTCTAAATAATTTTTTTTTTCATAAGTTCATTCATCTTCCTTGCAATAACCCAGTACCACAATGAGTTTTGTATTAACTCTAGCTGTTACACCAAGTGAGTTGAATGTTTTTCTTAGTCCTAGCCAAGACTCTTATAACAATCAGTTCACCAATTATGCAATATTAGATCTTGACCCTACATTTACAAAGGAGGAATCAAATCCACTGACATCTAATAAAATTCTTATAATAAATTATACTCCAAACTGAGACCCAGTCTATCAGTTATATAAAGTAAGATCTTCACAAAGTTCAGCAAATAAGTTGGAAAGAACATTCATTATAATACCAAGAGCAATAAGTGACACACAAGGAAAAGCTACAGAAACAATTGAAATAAAACCTGATATATGGTTGAAGCTAGTCCCAAACGAACCCACAACCAAAATCATGAAATAGGTGAGGTGAAAGAGATAAACATTATCAATCATCAAGTAAGATGTGTAGTACTTATTCCCATATGTATCGCAGTGCCACAACTTGTTCAACCTCTGTACAAAGCTTTAGTTATATATACATAATCTTCAGTATTCACTAGGAGTAAGTGAATGCTTAGTTCTGAGTGTTTGGAGATTGTTTACTGTAATGCTAGGATATGAGAAAAGGGGAGGCATCCTCTGCAGCCTGATGTAATCACTTCACTGTACCCTCACATCAACTCGCTGCTCTAACGGTTTTAATTCTGGGATCCCTAAATGTGCTGACATACAGAATGTTGATGAAACATCAAACATCTTGGAGGGGAAATCCACCATTAGTCCTTGCACGTCCAAGTAAAGGTGCTGCCACCTATATGAGGATTTATTATAGCTGGTCAACAGGTAGCATTGTGCATCCTGATATAACCAAACTTGCTTTAAGTTTGTTGCAACAAAATCCCATGAAAGATCATAAAGGGTTCCTCCTGAGTAGAGATCTTCCATATTAGTTCCCCTAGTGTATCACTGATGAATTAGTATAAGCATGGGAACATCACCTCAGAGTCTGTCTTCACCTACCATATTAATGACACTTGGTTAGATAATCTCAACCAAAGTGTATATCAAGTGGCCACACAAGAAATGGCATTTGAAAAGAACCAAGATTAGTAAAGTGAGCTGTCTGGTGAACCATACCACTTGGGAGGAACACGACAAACTAGGTGAACAAATATTCCAACATCTCAGGATACATTTTGACATCATGATTATGTCAACATAACACATGAAACATGTCTAAGGTAGGATCATAAAACCAGGTCAATTCACAAAATAAAAAAGCCTTGAGGGTTTATCTAACTAAAACTAGAAAATCAAATATACAGCATGAGAAACTACTTAGTGATGCAGAAAATGACAAAAAATGCAAAATTAAACTAAGCAAAGTAGCACAGACTTGGTTCAGTGTAATGAACTAATGATCACTTGAATAGAATAATGTAGCAAATGCACTACTATGGACCACAGAGTTCTCAAAAACTAACAAAATAATGTATGAAACACTTATGAAAGAAAATGATAGCGATCTAATACAGGTTGTATCTCTCTAATTTGGCACTCTGTGGTCAAGCAACTCCCATGGTCCGGCATTTTTTGAATCTGCCACCATTAAGTTGTGGATCTGCCACCAGGGCGGCACTGTTAGTAGCACTAAGGTGCCAAAATCTGTTTACACTGCAGCCAAGCTAATTATGTCCTGTTAATTTCTTATATTCATTTTCTGCTGAAAATAAAAGCTAGAAAAGTTTAAAGTTTCAGAAAACTTTGAAAGGTGTCAGGAGTACAGAGACAGACAGTGCATATGTAAACTAGTTTAAGCTCCAACATAATGAACATGTAAGCAGTTCTGGGGAGATCATTATTGAGCAGGCTAAAGTTTTTCATGGAGAACTAAAGCTAGACTATAACTGAATATTCACAAGAATGGTTACACAGGTTTAAGTGGAGATGTGGAATTTCAGCACATAGTGTGTACGGAGAAAAGTGTAATGCTGACACAGAAGATTGTGGTGTAAGGTCGTATTAAAAGATTGATACAAACTCCAATTCCCTTTTAAACAACCAACAGCAATATGTACACAGTAAGAGAGAGTGTACGAGCCGGCTGCCTGACTGGGACTGACGCAGCATGGGCTAGCTGCCTTGACGATAACAATAAAACAATAATAGTAACAAGAGTCAGCCAAAGTGTACAATGCTGACGAGTCTGCCTTGCATTGGTGTCGTATGCCATGAAAAACCCTTGTCTAAGATACTGAGGAGTCTCCATCAGAGATACTTCTGCTGTAAACTGATATTACAATAAAAACCTTGTTTGAAAGAATTAATGGTTGCATCATTTCCTAATCTAAGCTTTGTTTTATCTTTGATAACACAGCAATATTTATGTGGAATGAGTTGGCAAGACATGGGGTTGGGAATATGTTTACAAAGGAGGTTCCCCTAGGGGTCAATTTCTGTTTTCCAGTATTTTCTGGAGTCAGGCAATGGTCAGGTCCCAAGGGTGCCAGACTAAAGGGGTTCAACCTGTATTATCAACAAATATTAAACACTGCAGACTTACAACATCAATGATCAGTAGGTCTTTACTCAGTAAATATGAACAAGTGAATGATGAGGGTTAGGGGCCAGGAGGTACCAATTCATCCCTACACTAAAGGCATCATGAGTCTGGAAAGGTCAATGGAATGTTTTTCTTGGTCTCTATGAATAAGAATAAGCCAGTCTGTCAGATACTGTAATGGCTGAAATAAATGAAATCTAGACATATACACTAAGTATTGGAGGACAAAATGGAAAGGGAGTTCTAGTCATGGTCCCTCATCTTTAAAACTTTCTTTAACCTATTCACTGCTGATGTGCAATATACAACACAAGATGCTTCCAGCAGTTGACTGCAAGTGTGCTGTATATGACACAGGGCATTTAAAAATGCCAGGTGTGGAAAACAATGGTGCAGTTAGTCGTGAAGCAACTACTCGAGACACACACAACTTTTCCACATCCTTCACCCACATTCTTTCAACTCAGCAGGTCATCAACCATAAAAATGCCCATGGAGACTAGTACATCATTTTCAAGCAGCCCACACAGAAGACAGAATGTAAGTAGATAACGTACAAAGATATACATATAATAATGTATAAAATTTGTGTAAATAATGGAGCCTACATCAGTGGGAATCATATGCTTTCATTATGAGATGTATATATGTACTACACCATTAGGGGGATACATTGTATGCCTAACAGTATTGCTGCCTAAACATTTATGTATTTGATAATTTCACCATGCACAAAGGTAACTTGTTTTTTGATTGATACACATGTCATTTTTCAGAAAAAAATCTAATGGTAAGACAGCAAAATCAATAAGAGGTTTTCTGAAATCTATTCAAAATTACCACACTAAGGGAACACTAAATATCTAGAGAAGCTGCAGTCAATGGGTGAATACCCATCATACAACTTTCAAAACTTTTGTATTCTGTACTGTATGCATTCACAGTTTCATGACTAAGACTATTCCAGTCATCCACAACTTTGATACCACAGAAGTTTTTTCTTTACATTCACCTTTTCCTGCATTAGCAAGGTAGTGCCAGGAACAGACAAGGAAAGGCCACATCCGCTAACGTCCATTCTCTAGATGTCATGCGTAATGCACCAAAACCAAAGCTCCCTATTTACAACCAGGCTTCACAGGCCTTTCCATGGTTTACCTGGGACACTTCACCTGCCCTGGTTCAGCCCACTGACAGCACGTCAACCCAAGTACACCACATCATTCCAATTCATACTATCCTGGGCACACCTTTCGACCTTCTGCATGCTCAGGCCCCAATTGCTCAAAATTTTTTCTCTCTGTCCTTCCAATCTCTATTTGGCCTCACTGTTCTCTTTGTTCATTCCACTTCCGATACATATATCCTCTTTGTCGACCTTTCCTCACTTTTTTTTTTTTTTTTTTTTTTTATACCTCGTTGCTGTCTCCCGCGTTTGCGAGGTAGCGCAAGGAAACAGACGAAAGAAATGGCCCAACCCCCCCCATACACATGTACATACACACGTCCACACACGCAAATATACATACCTACACAGCTTTCCATGGTTTACCCCGGACGCTTCACATGCCTTGATTCAATCCACTGACAGCACGTCAACCCCTGTATACCACAACGCTCCAATTCACTCTATTCCTTGCCCTCCTTTCACCCTCCTGCATGTTCAGGCCCCGATCACACAAAATCCTTTTCACTCCATCTTTCCACCTCCAATTTGGTCTCCCTCTTCTCCTCGTTCCCTCCACCTCCGACACATATATCCTCTTGGTCAATCTTTCCTCACTCATTCTCTCCATGTGCCCAAACCATTTCAAAACACCCTCTTCTGCTCTCTCAACCACGCTCTTTTTATTTCCACACATCTCTCTTACCCTTACGTTACTTACTCGATCAAACCACCTCACACCACACATTGTCCTCAAACATCTCATTTCCAGCACATCCATCCTCCTGCGCACAACTCTATCCATAGCCCACGCCTCGCAACCATACAACATTGTTGGAACCACTATTCCTTCAAACATACCCATTTTTGCTTTCCGGGATAATGTTCTCGACTTCCACACATTTTTCAAGGCTCCCAAAATTTTCGCCCCCTCCCCCACCCTATGATCCACTTCCGCTTCCATGGTTCCATCCGCTGACAGATCCACTCCCAGATATCTAAAACACTTCACTTCCTCCAGTTTTTCTCCATTCAAACTCACCTCCCAATTGACTTATTCTCACTTATTCTCTCCATATATCTAACCCATTTCAGCACACCCTCTTCATCTCTCTCTTTTTTTCATTACTTACTTGACCAAACCACCTCATAATACATACTGTCCTCAAACATTTCATTTCCAACTTGTCCACCATTCTCCACTTAGCATTATCTATAGCCCATGACCCACATCCATATAATACGATTACTAATCCTTCAAACATATCCATTTTTGTCCTCCCACATAACATTCTCTCCTACACATTCTGCAGCCATCCCAGAACCTATGCACCCTCCCCTATGGTTCTATTTACTGCCATGTCTTCTTCCAGGTATCTAAAACACATCATTTCTTTCAATTTTTCTCCATTCTGTCTCACATCCCAACTAGCCTGTCTCTCAACCCTGCTAAGCCTCATAACCTTGCTTTTATTCACATTTACTATCAACTTCCTCCATTCATACACTCTTTCAAATTCAGGCACCAACTCCAGTAGTTTCTTAATCAAATCTGCCACCAGTGTTGTATCATAAGTAAACAACAACTGAATCACTTCCTGAGCCCTCTCATCCCCCAAAGCCTGCATACTCATCCCTCTCTCCAAGATTCTTACATATATCTCCTTCACCAACCCATCCATAAAAAGGTGAACCATGGTCACATCAAACACCTCCTGCCAAAGACCACCCTTCTCTTGGAACCATTTACTTTCCTCTTTTCCTACTCGCACACATACCTTACACCCTTGATAAAAACTTCTCACTGTATATTCTTAAGACCTGCACAATGCATTCTCTTGATATGGTAAATTTTTTCAGATTTTGAGGCACATAAGGCACCTCAAGCACATCTTTGCTAAAAATGAAATTATACGATGCAAATGATATTATCAGTGAAGATGAGTATGTGGTACATCTGATACAAAAGATCAAAGTTTAGTTGAAGACTGCATTAACATGTATGTGAAACAGTAATGTAAAGAAATGAAAAATCACACACAGGAAGTATATGTCAAGTAAGTAGCTGAGGGAATACACTTCGGATGCAAAACATTTTAGGTCTGTCCAAGTACAAATGTATCAGACAAAGCTACTCAAAGTTACATATCCTAACAGTTACCAAGTGAATGATGCCGGCGCCTGTGAGCCAGACAGCAATGAAGATAGAGCAGAGCTGCGCCAGCCTTATGCTGGATGATGTCTTTAAGACATTCAGGTACTGCAGGATATCTGGCACTGACATGAGGCGGAGGGCACGCAGGAACCGCAACCCTGGGAACATCCAAACACACATGGTATTACTTGTTAAAATACAATGATGTTGCAATAAACAATCCTGATATAGTAATTTTCATATAACCATCTGGATTATTAAATTAATCATTTGGGAGAAAATGTTGCAACTAATGATATTTCTGTGAGTAATTACATGCAATACAAAGGGGTTTGAACACATTAAAACTTCAAAAAAGCCCATTAAAGAGGCAGTTAATCCATTAGGATATGAACAAAGGCAACAAGAGGGCATCAGAGAATACATCTAGTGTGTGAATGATGTGAATGTGGCAATAAACTATAAGATGCATCAGAAGAAAAGACAAATAAATGAAAGACATTAGAAAACCATTTTAAAAAGATGCATCTCACAAAAAGCTTAAATGTCTTGAGATATTTATAAACAGCAATATAATGTGTGATTTTTATGTAGGCTTCATTTTCATACTAGCGCACTATAAGCAGTCTGCCCTGAACTGGTACCATAAAACTGTGATTTTTGCAGCCTTGCCAGATCAAAAATATAAGTTCTGAGGTATGAAAATCTTTTCTTATTGGAGAAGTACCCTGTAAGCCATGAAAGATATCTCAGCCCTCTGGGTGTTAAAAATCTCAAATCCCTAGCCCTCTGGTGAGGTAAATGTCTCTTACCCCTCTGCCCAGGTCCACCCTCTGCCCAATCAACAACCTTTTCTCAGCAGTGAACTCAATGTCACCTGTCCATCAGTATTGACTTTAATAATAACTCTCAAAACAAAGATGTTAACCTGATGGTGGTCAACAGTGGTTTACACGAAGGATTTAAAAAAATTGTGTAGGCAGGTGGGAAATACAGTGTAGGAAATATGCTCATAGGACACTGACCTGGAGAGACAAATTTTCATACTTTAAAATGCATTTCTCTCCATGATTAGTTCATCCCATGAGCCACAGGAACATCTCTATGCGTAGGAGGGATGGAGGAAAATTTACAGAGGACAAATAAAGCAAAATCAGTAACCTAAAAGTCATCTTTAGCACACTTGGGTACTGCTCTAGCAGAAGCATACCTTGGACCACATCATATCAACCACTGACATTTAAACTAAGGTATCATTAACAGACATAATACAGAAAAAGCAAAGACTTCTGTCCTGATCCCCAACAGAAGACTCCTCAGAATGGCTAACATAGGAAGGCAACTTGCCAAACTCATGGCCTCTGACATACAGGCAGAATGGCTCTTTAAAACAAATTTCTTTGCTCAAGAAGAGATATTCCTTACTGATAGAGGTTTTAAGATTCTTGGATACTAAAAAAGTGTTCCCCTCACTTGGTGACCATTAATCATTCAACATTTCACAAGTCATATGGAAATGTTTCTAAGTCTGGAAAATGTGTCATCATTCTCTTTTCCTAGCCCCAAAGCCTACCAAAAAAAGGGTATCAAGAATAGCCATCAAGGAAATATATTACCAGAGAAAATCCTCTCAATGTTGCAAGACTGACTTTTGATAATCCTATCAAACGCAGAAGGGACACAATTTTATACCCTTAATAAAGTGACAGGAGAAACTTACCAAAGTAGCTCATATGAAGATTATACTGCAGACCCATAAAAAGTGGTTTCAGGAGGGTACTCATAAGATCACTTCTTTGAACTGATAATAAAAATGTTGGAAAATTCTAAAGCAAAGAGCTTCTAAACCTCAGAAGAAACCGAATCTTCAAGGAGAGACTGAAGATCATATTTGGGCTCCTCAAAATTCAGCCTACCAAAAGCCTGACTACAATAGGCTCTGGAACCAAGGTTGAGGTGGTCTATAAACCTTCAGGTATCAAATATGGAAAGTTAAGCAGCTAAAAATGCTCCTGGAACAATGGTGTCTCACCCACTTTTGAGTTATGGAGGTCTTTAAATTTCATTATACAAATACAGTATTGCAGCTGGAAAAAGATTTCCCCAATACCTAACTACATGAGAGATAAATTCGGTTTTAACAGTTCTGTTCACAATCAGTGTATCCAAGATACTACCCCACTGAAATACATAGGAAATAGGTTACCATAACATCTGCCTTTGTGGCAACAGCAATAAAGGAAGTGTATCTCTCTGTACAGACACTTAAAACAGAATCTAACTTGATAGGACCTTCTTCTTTAATGTAGAATCTGCTACATGTCAGTGAGATATAGAATCCTATAACATGAAATCAGGACATTCTAGATGGGGACAATTCTTAAACCTATGTTTGAAGGAATAGTGATTCCAACAATGATGTATGGTTGCGAGGTGTGGGCTATGGAGAGAGTTGTGCGGAGGAGGGTGGATGTGCTGGAAATGAGATGTTTGAGGACAATATGTGGTGTGAGGTGGTTTGATCGAGTAAGTGATGTAAGGGTAAGAGAGAGATGTGGTAATAAAAAGAATGTGGTTGAGAGAGCAGAAGAGGATGTTTTGAAATGGTTTGGTCAAATAGTGAGAATGAGTGAGGAAAGATTGACCAAGAGGATATATGTGTCGGAGGTGGAGGAAACGAGAAGTGGGAGACCAAATTGGAGGTGGAAAGATGGAGTGAAAAAGATTTTGAATGATCGGGGCCTGAACATGCAGGAGGGTGAAAGACGTGCAAGGAATAGAGTGAATTGGAACGATGTGGTATACCAGGGTCGATGTGTTGTCAATGGATTGAACCAGGGCATGTGAGGCGTCTGGGGTAAACCATGGAAAGCTCTGTGGGGCCTGGATGTGGAAAGGGAGCTGTGGTTTCGGTGCATTATTACATGACAGCTAGAGACTGAGTGCGAACAAATGGGGCCTTTGTTGTCTTCTCTAGCGCTACCTCACACACATGAGGGGGGAGGGAGTTGTTATTTCATGTGTCGAGGTGGCGATGGGAAATGAATAAAAGCAAACAATATGAATTATGTACATGTGTATATATGTATATGTCTGTGTGTGTATCTATATGTGTACATTGAGATGTATAGGTATGTATATTTGCGTGTGTGGATGTGTATGTATATACATGTGTATGTGGGTGGGTTGGGCCATTTCTTTCGTCTGTTTCCTTGCGCTGCCTTGCTGATGCGGGAGACAGCGACAAAGCAAATTAAATATAATAGAAAATAAGTGTATATTATTCCTGGGGATAGGGGAGAAAGAATACTTCCCGCGCATTCCCTGCTTGTTGTAGAAAGCGACTATAAGGGGAGGGAGCCGGGGGCTGGAAATTTTCCCCTCCAGTTTCTACTTTTCCAAAAGACGGAACAGAGAGGGGGGCCAAGTGAGGATTTTCTATGTAAGGGTTGGTCCTCTGTTCTTTACGCTACCTCACTAACACGAGAAATGGCAAATATGCTTATTTAAGGTTTAAGGTTATAGCATACAACATTGTTGGAACCACTATTCCTTCAAACATACCCATTTTTGCTTTCCGAGATAATGTTCTTGACTTCCACACATTCTTCAAGGCCCCCAGTATTTTCGCCCCCTCCCCCACCCTATGATCCACTTCCGCTTCCATGGTTCCATCCGCTGCCAGATCCACTCCCAGATATCTAAAACACTTCACTTCCTCCAGTTTTTCTCCATTCAAACTCACCTCCCAATTTACTTGACCCTCAACCCTACTGTACCTAATAACCTTGCTCTTATTCACATTTACTCTTAACTTTCTTCTTCTACACACTTTACCAAACTCAGTCACCAGCTTCTGCAGTTTCTCACATGAATCAGCCACCAGTGCTGTATATATATTTGTTTATGGATGGGGTTGTTAGGGAGGTAAATGCAAGAGTTTTGGAAAGAGGGGCAAGTATGAAGTCTGTTGGGGATGAGAGAGCTTGGGAAGTGAGTCAGTTGTTGTTCGCTGATGATACAGCGCTGGTGGCTGATTCATGTGAGAAACTGCAGAAGCTGGTGACTGAGTTTGGTAAAGTGTGTGGAAGAAGAAAGTTAAGAGTAAATGTGAATAAGAGCAAGGTTATTAGGTACAGTAGGGTTGAGGGTCAAGTCAATTGGGAGGTGAGTTTGAATGGAGAAAAACTGGAGGAAGTGAAGTGTTTTAGATATCTGGGAGTGGATCTGGCAGCGGATGGAACCATGGAAGCGGAAGTGGATCATAGGGTGGGGGAGGGGGCGAAAATTCTGGGGGCCTTGAAGAATGTGTGGAAGTCGAGAACATTATCTCGGAAAGCAAAAATGGGTATGTTTGAAGGAATAGTGGTTCCAACAATGTTGTATGGTTGCGAGGCGTGGGCTATGGATAGAGTTGTGCGCAGGAGGATGGATGTGCTGGAAATGAGATGTTTGAGGACAATGTGTGGTGTGAGGTGGTTTGATCGAGTGAGTAACGTAAGGGTAAGAGAGATGTGTGGAAATAAAAAGAGTGTGGTTGAGAGAGCAGAAGAGGGTGTTTTGAAGTGGTTTGGGCACATGGAGAGAATGAGTGAGGAAAGATTGACCAAGAGGATATATGTGTCGGAGGTGGAGGGAACGAGGAGAACAGGGAGACCAAATTGGAGGTGGAAAGATGGAGTGAAAAAGATTTTGTGTGATCGGGGCCTGAACATGCAGGAGGGTGAAAGGAGGGCAAGGAATAGAGTGAATTGGAGCGATGTGGTATACCGGGGTTGACGTGCTGTCAGTGGATTTAATCAAGGCATGTGAAGCGTCTGGGGTAAACTATGGAAAGCTGTGTAGGTATGTATATTTGCGTGTGTGGACGTATGTATATACATGTGTATGGGGGGGGGTTGGGCCATTTCTTTCGTCTGTTTCCTTGCGCTACCTCGCAAACGCGGGAGACAGCGACAAAGTATAATAAAAAAATGAAAAAAAAAAATATATATACATATATATATTGACGTTTGTGTAAATAAGTTATACATTTACTTTTTTCCATAGCCAGAGGTTGAACCATTATGTGACATTCATTTTTTTCATTCATTTCAAGCTAGAAGTTTCAGTTTTCTAAATTGTTTCTTACATTTTTCATATGTATATATATGTATGTGTGTGTGTGTGTGTATATGTGCGTATGTATGTGTATGTGTGTGTATGTGTATATGTATATATATATGTATATTATCCCTGGGGATAGGGGTGAAAGAATACTTCCCACGTATTCCTCGCGTGTCGTAGAAAGCGACTAGAGGGGACGGGAGCGGGGGGCCAGAAATCCTCCCCTCCTTGTATTAACTTTCTAAAATGGGAAACAGAAGAAGGAGTCACGCGGGGAGTGCTCATCCTCCTCGAAGGCTCAGAGTGGGGTGCCTAAATGTCTGTGGATGTAACCAAGATGTGAAAAAAGGAGAGATAGGTAGTATGTTTGAGGAAAGGAACCTGGATGTTTTGGCTCTGAGTGAAACGCAGCTCAAGGGTAAAGGGGAAGAGTGGTTTGGGAATGTCTGGGGAGTAAAGTCAGGGGTTAGTGAGAGGACAAGAGCAAGGGAAGGAGTAGCAATACTCCTGAAACAGGAGTTGTGGGAGTATGTGATAGAGTGTAAGAAAGTAAATTCTCGATTAATATGGGTAAAACTGAAAGTTGATGGAGAGAGGTGGGTGATTATTGGTGCATATGCACCTGGGCATGAGAAGAAAGATCAAGAGAGGCAAGTGTTTTGGGAGCAGCTGAATGAGTGTGTTAGTGGTTTTGATGCACGAGACCGGGTTATAGTGATGGGTGATTTGAATGCAAAGGTGAGTAATGTGGCAGTTGAGGGAATAATTGGTATACATGGGGTGTTCAGTGTTGTAAATGGAAATGGTGAAGAGCTTGTAGATTTATGTGCTGAAAAAGGACTGATGATTGGGAATACCTGGTTTAAAAAGCGAGATATACATAAGTATACTTATGTAAGTAAGAGAGATGGCCAGAGAGCGTTATTGGATTACGTGTTAATTGACAGGCGTGCGAAAGAGAGACTTTTGGATGTTAATGTGCTGAGAGGTGCAACTGGAGGGATGTCTGATCATTATCTTGTGGAGGCTAAGGTGAAGATTTGTATGGGTTTTCAGAAAAGAAGAGTGAATGTTGGGGTGAAGAGGGTGGTGAGAGTAAGTGAGCTTGAGAAGGAGACCTGTGTGAGGAAGTACCAGGAGAGACTGAGTACAGAATGGAAAAAGGTGAGAACAATGGAAGCAAGGGGAGTGGGGGAGGAATGGGATGTATTTAGGGAATCAGTGATGGATTGCGCAAAAGATGCTTGTGGCATGAGAAGAGTGGGAGGTGGGTTGATTAGAAAGGGTAGTGAGTGGTGGGATGAAGAAGTAAGAGTATTAGTGAAAGAGAGGAGAGAGGCATTTGGACGATTTTTGCAGGGAAAAAATGCAATTGAGTGGGAGATGTATAAAAGAAAGAGACAGGAGGTCAAGAGAAAGGTGCAAGAGGTGAAAAAAAGGGCAAATGAGAGTTGGGGTGAGAGAGTATCATTAAATTTTAGGGAGAATAAAAAGATGTTCTGGAAGGAGGTAAATAAAGTGCGTAAGACAAGGGAGCAAATGGGAACTTCAGTGAAGGGCGCAAATGGGGAGGTGATAACAAGTAGTGGTGATGTGAGAAGGAGATGGAGTGAATATTTTGAAGGTTTGTTGAATGTGTTTGATGATAGAGTGGCAGATATAGGGTGTTTTGGTCGAGGTGGTGTGCAAAGTGAGAGGGTTAGGGAAAATGATTTGGTAAACAGAGAAGAGGTAGTGAAAGCTTTGCGGAAGATGAAAGCCGGCAAGGCAGCAGGTTTGGATGGTATTGCAGTGGAATTTATTAAAAAAGGGGGTGACTGTATTGTTGACTGGTTGGTAAGGTTATTTAATGTATGTATGACTCATGGTGAGGTGCCTGAGGATTGGCGGAATGCGTGCATAGTGCCATTGTACAAAGGCAAAGGGGATAAGAGTGAGTGCTCAAATTACAGAGGTATAAGTTTGTTGAGTATTCCTGGTAAATTATATGGGAGGGTATTGATTGAGAGGGTGAAGGCATGTACAGAGCATCAGATTGGGGAAGAGCAGTGTGGTTTCAGAAGTGGTAGAGGATGTGTGGATCAGGTGTTTGCTTTGAAGAATGTATGTGAGAAATACTTAGAAAAGCAAATGGATTTGTATGTAGCATTTATGGATCTGGAGAAGGCATATGATAGAGATGATAGAGATGCTCTGTGGAAGGTATTAAGAATATATGGTGTGGGAGGCAAGTTGTTAGAAGCAGTGAAAAGTTTTTATCGAGGATGTAAGGCATGTGTACGTGTAGGAAGAGAGGAAAGTGATTGGTTCTCAGTGAATGTAGGTTTGCGGCAGGGGTGTGTGATGTCTCCATGGTTGTTTAATTTGTTTATGGATGGGGTTGTTAGGGAGGTAAATGCAAGAGTTTTGGAAAGAGGGGCAAGTATGAAGTCTGTTGGGGATGAGAGAGCTTGGGAAGTGAGTCAGTTGTTGTTCGCTGATGATACAGCGCTGGTGGCTGATTCATGTGAGAAACTGCAGAAGCTGGTGACTGAGTTTGGTAAAGTGTGTGGAAGAAGAAAGTTAAGAGTAAATGTGAATAAGAGCAAGGTTATTAGGTACAGTAGGGTTGAGGGTCAAGTCAATTGGGAGGTGAGTTTGAATGGAGAAAAACTGGAGGAAGTGAAGTGTTTTAGATATCTGGGAGTGGATCTGGCAGCGGATGGAACCATGGAAGCGGAAGTGGATCATAGGGTGGGGGAGGGGGCGAAAATTCTGGGGGCCTTGAAGAATGTGTGGAAGTCGAGAACATTATCTCGGAAAGCAAAAATGGGTATGTTTGAAGGAATAGTGGTTCCAACAATGCTGTATGGTTGCGAGGCGTGGGCTATGGATAGAGTTGTGCGCAGGAGGATGGATGTGCTGGAAATGAGATGTTTGAGGACAATGTGTGGTGTGAGGTGGTTTGATCGAGTGAGTAACATAAGGGTAAGAGAGATGTGTGGAAATAAAAAGAGCGTGGTTGAGAGAGCAGAAGAGGGTGTTTTGAAGTGGTTTGGGCACATGGAGAGGATGAGTGAGGAAAGATTGACCAAGAGGATATATGTGTCGGAGGTGGAGGGAACAAGGAGAAGAGGGAGACCAAATATGAGGTGGAAAGATGGAGTGAAAAAGATTTTGTGTGATCGGGGCCTGAACATGCAGGAGGGTGAAAGGAGGGCAAGGAATAGAGTGAATTGGAGCGATGTGGTATACCGGGGTTGACGTGCTGTCAGTGGATTGAATCAAGGCATGTGAAGCGTCTGGGGTAAACCATGGAAAGCTGTGTAGGTATGTATATTTGCGTGTGTGGACGTATGTATATACATGTGTATGGGGGGGGGTTGGGCCATTTCTTTCGTCTGTTTCCTTGCGCTACCTCGCAAACGCGGGAGACAGCAACAAAGTATAATAATAATAAAATAATAATATATATTTTTCTTTTATCATACTTAGTCGCAATCTCCCACATTAGCGAGGTAGTACAAGGACACAGACAAAAGAATGGCCCAACCCACCCACTTACACATGTATATACATAAATACCCACACACGCACATATACATACCTATACATTTCAACGTATACTTACATATACATACATAGACAAATACATATATACACATGTACACATTCATATTTGCTGCCTTCATCCATTCCCATCGCCACCTTGCCACATGAAATGGCACCCCTCTCCCCCTGCACGTGCACAAGGTAGCACTAGGAAAAGACAACAAAGGTCACATTAGTTCACACTCAGTCTCTAGCTGTCATGTGTAAATGCATCGAAACCACAGCTCCCTATCCACATCCAGGCCCCATAAAACTTTCCATGGTTTACCCCAGACGCTTCACATGCCCTACTTCAATCCAATGACAGCACGTCAACCCTGGTATACCACATTGTTCCAATGCACTCTATTCCTTGCATGCCTTTCACCCTCCTGATTGTTCATGCCCCGATCAGTCAAAATCTTTTTCACTCCATCCTTCCACCTCCAATTTGGTCTCCCACTTCTCGTTCCCTCCACCTCTGACACATATATCCTCTTTGTCAATCTTTCCTCACTCATTCTCTCCATGTGACCAAACTATTTCAATACACCCTCTTCTGCTCTCTCAACCACACTCTTTTTATTACCACACATCTCACTTACCCTTTCATTACTTACTCGATCAAACCACCTCATACCACATGCTGTCCTCAAACATTTCATTTCCAACACATCCACCCTCCTCCACACAACCTTATCTATAGCCCATGCCTTGCAGCCATATAACATTGTTGGAACCGCTATTCCTTCAAACATACCCATTTTTGCTCTCTGAGATAATGTTCTCGCCATCCACACATTCTTCAACGATCCCACAACCTTTGCCCCCTCCCCCACCCTGTAACTCACTTCCACTTCCATGGTTCTATACACAGCCAAATCCACTCCCAGATATCTAAAACATTTCACTTCCTCCAGTTTTTCTCCATTCAAACTTACCTCCCAACTAACTTGTCCCTCAACCCTACCGAACCTAATAACCTTGCTCTTATTCACATTTACTCTCAGCTTTCTTCTTTCACACACTTTACCAAACTCAGTCACCAACTTCGGTAGTTTCTCACCCGAATCAGCCACCAGTGCTGTATCATAAGTGAACAAAAGTTGACTCACTTCCCAGGCCCTTTCATCTACAACAAACTGCATACTTGCCCCTCTATCCAAAACTCTTGCATTCACCTCCCTAATCACTCCATCCAAAACAAATTAAACAACCATGGAGACATCACACACCCCTGATGCAAACCAACACTCACTGATAAACAATCACTTTCCTCCCTTACATCCTTGGTAAAAACTTTTCACTGATATAGCAACTTAGCTCCCACACCATATACTCTTAATACCTTCCACAAAGCATCTCTATCAACCCTATCATATACCTTCTCCAGATCCATAAATGCTACATACGAATCCATCTATTTTTCTAAGTATTTATCACACACATTCTTCAAAACAAACACATGATCCACACATCCTCTACCACTTCTGAAACCACACTGCTCTTCCCCAATCTGATGCTCTGTACATTCCTTTACCCTCCCAATCAATACCCTCCCATATAATTTCCCAGGAATACTCAACAAACTTATACCTCTGTAATTTGAACATTCACCTTTGTCCCCTTTGCCTTTGTACAATGGCACTATGCATGCATTCCACCAATATATATTGACACACTTCATATCAACTTACCCATTCGTTAATACCTGAGATTATGGAAACTACTTACCTATCCACGTTCTGTCCAGATATATACTGACAAAGGATGGGGGGATGGTGAAGTAGTCTACAAAGGAGTACATCTCCAGCATGAACCACAGCTTATCACTCGCCGCTATAAACTGTTGGAAATATCAAAAACATTGGTTAGATAAAAAGGGGTCACATCCAGATATGGTGCAATGGTGAAAAAAAAATTAGGGAAAAGAAAGGCTGCGACAGTAACAACGATACATATTGGAGGGGTAAACTAAACTACTACTGTACAAGTTGAGCATCCCCAATCCAAAAATCCAAAATCTGCAATGCTCCAAAATCCAAAACTTTTTGAGCAGCGACATGACATTACAATTGAAAAATTCCAAACCTGACCTCACTTGCCCATGCTGGGTTCTTGACACTCTGTTGGCACCAGTTTGTTACAAACCATTGTAACCGCCAGACCTACGTGCATTACTCACCGTTTTTTGCTTATTCCCTGCTCTGTGAATAAGTGTAAGAAAATGACTGCTTATCAGAAGCATATAAATTCAGAGTCAGGAATAAAGGTGATGCCAAAAACACAGACTGTCCACATGGACAGATGACATTGTGACAGCTTTCCGACGGTTCAGCGTTACAGAAACTTTGTTTCAATGTGCAAAAATCAAAAATATTGTATACATTACCTTCAGGCCATGTATAAGATGTATATGAAACATAAACGGATTTTGTGTTCAAACTTGGGGTCCCATCCCCAAGATATCTCATTATCTATTATCAATCATGACAAATGTGGAAAACAGGATGGAATGGCAGCAAATGGGTTAGAACTGAGACATACCTCAACAATGCCGAGGCAACTACAGGCATGTGACAAAACTGTTTAGTGATAGTGTGAGAGGAAGGGATTAAGATCAATGTTATCACAAGGTCTGGGTTCATCTGCTGGTCACATCAGGCAGCGGAGATCGCTGTGAATGGGTAGAGACACAAGACAAGCAATCCAATCAGAGAGCAACACGCTAAGGCATCCAATCGAGTGACCATCACTTGCTGGGAACGCAGTCTCACTGAATTCTGGAATCAGTATCTCCTGAGGAAGACCACTGAACGGTCGAAACACTGAGGTATGTCTCAACTCTAACCTGTTTATTTCCATACCAACCTGTTTTCCATATAACTCATTATGCATATCCAAATATTTCAAAATCCAAAAAAATCCAAAATCTAAAAAAAAAATTCAAAACACTTCTGGTCCCAGGCATTTCGGATAAGGGATATTCAACCTGTACTATACATAAAACCCATGAAAAGCTTGAATGCTACCATTAGAAACAAATGAAGCTAATTTTACAGAGCACGGTAAGACAAAATATACGGAGTAACATGGAAAGCCTGCATGTGGTGGGACCTCAGACAGTGCACATGAAGAAAAAATGGATGGAGGAAAGGAATTCATGTAGATTTACTATAAAAATGAGAGCTACTCAAGGAGGGTATATTTTCCCCATTTCCAGTTACAATTGCAGTACAGATACCCCTGCCTCCCTGTCTTACAAAAGATGTAATCCCTGATAGCAGTCAAACTCTTATGTTATATGAACACGGCAGTGATCAGATATAAGAATGTGTACTAATGCGTACATGAAAACAACAAATGTATTCAGTGGCATCTATATTTCCGAACAAGAGCTACTCACTCCCCTGTTTTCAGTTACAACTCCAATACAGATACCCCTACTTCCTATCTTACAAAAGACGTGATCTCTGTTAGCACAGTCAAAATCTATCATGATGTGACCACAGCAGTGATCAGATATGAGAATGTAACACATGAGTAATGATGCATACATGAAAACAAAAATTGTATTCAGCTCTGTCTTTTATGTTCTGAGTTGAAACGAAATAAAATAAGTAATCAAAAAGTGAACCAAAATCTAAAATAATGAAGCAATATCTAGGATGGGTCAGCAACCTAAATTAACTAGTTGGTCACTTCACTAGCAAGTAAGCAGTGACTGGCCATGACTGCCACATACAGAATTAATGCAACTTATGAAAAACTAATTCAAAGAATTAAAGCATGAGATGAAATCCTAGGCATGCAAACATATTGTGCACTACAAAATTAATGATAATGCTGCTTAAAAAAAGGCAGCATAAAAAATTTCAACTTTCCATATCAAATACGGTACAATACATAAAGGCCAATAAAAAGCAGTTAAAAGAATTCTTCACAGTCATTCATCCATCCTCTGAGCCTTTCCCTTTTTTCATATCTCTGTTTCTTGTTTACTCAAAATTTAATCATAACCTAATGAAACTTGACACCTTATCATGCTTGGTGGCCACACTTTACATATTTTGTATATCATCTTCCCAACCACATATATAAATTTCAAGGCTGCATGCAAATGAAAAAAATAAGGTTGTTGGCCCCTAAAACAGAGGTCAGCAATTTCAAAGTACAAGTGCCATTTTTTCAAAATCAGCTGAAAACTCAGTCTCTGGAGCCACAATGTAAGTAATGTTGAATTATCAATATCAAATAGTGCCTAACCAATCTACCCTCTAAAATATACACACAAACACAAACATTATGATTTGTAAAGCAAAACATTTTACAACAGTCAAAACTCAAAAATCTCAATACCTTTGGACCAACATGTGTGCAGATTCATGAAAATGATGTACTTTTGAACCAGAAATAGACACCTCTTCTCTTCCCCATTACCTGAATCACTCATACACCACTTCTTCAAGCTCTGCTAAACTTGTCCTGCGCAATGACAAGTTTGGCCATGCCCTTGTTTGTTGCACTACCAGCACAGAATTTTATAATCATCACATTCTCTTGATATCATAAACTGCTGTTTCTAAAAGCCATAGTGTTCTGTGATTTTGAGTAATGAAACACCCAAGTTTACTTTCTGTAATATTTCAGCCTTTTGTATCGTAGTAAGGCTAATACGCTATAACCCTTTGGGTGAGAAGTTGATTTTTTTCAGACTTCCCCTAGCATAAAATCAGTTTTTTGAATTTATGAACAGGTGCACAAGATATAAATAGATTTTCTTCTTATGAGACATATGATTCCTACTTCAGTAGGAACATCACAGTAATTCCTAGCGGGCCAACCCTAAGTATGCAAGTTTCACTCACTCACATTTCATATCATATTTCACTTAAGATCATGTGCAGAAATACTATCAAAATAATTCTTTTTCTCATGAATTAAGAGTTAAGCATTTGTAGTTTATGAAAAACACATTGTATAATGGACTGGCCAATACAAAACAAGGACACTGTGTGTGCAGCAGGGGCATGATGGTAGCTGTAACAAGTGGCATTGAGCATGACAAGTACAAATTATCCCTAAAAAAAGGGTGCAACCACCCATGGTAGTCACTAACTGGTACTGAGGTCTTCAGGGGTTCAAATACCTCATCATTTGTTTGAGTTACCATGAATGGCAAGACAACAAAGCCTATAGTGCACATGAAGGAGGGAAAGCACATTCTACAATTGAACACCCTAATATGCTTGCCATAATCATGGACAACAGCATTGGAAAGGTAAAATCTGAAACTAGAGGGGTTCTTGGGCTGTACTTAGTTTTAACATTCAATATGTATAAAGCTTTCATAATATTGTAACAACTTACACTTCACATAACTGTGTTCACTATCTTTTTGACTTATCCATATCATCTTACATATTTACCACTAATAAGGACTTGAAATAGGACTTTATATTTTGTTTCTTGTACATGCCATAGTCTCAAAAATAAGTATTATCGTTTATATTGCCGAAATTAGTTTATATCACTAGAACAGTCCATAATTTAACTTAAAGATGGCTAAATGTGACTTCTGATTGAGTTTTCTAGAGACTTATTTAGTCTTTGAAGAGGAAGCTGTCATTTCTACTTTCAAATTGGACAATATACTTGTCTTAGTGATTCAGCTTCTCAGTCTACATTTTATGGAGTTCGTATTTAAAAACACTTACACACATAAGTTGATCTGAAGATGGGAAGAATACCAAATGCATTACTCTCCATGCTTTTGTAGATATTTGATAATGGATTCAACACTTCAGACACAATTTGCTCTTATTTTTATGATCAAATAATTTCATCTAACTTTGTTGAAGCATCAAGGTAGATTTCTGCATTTTAAGGTTTTCAAGATTTAAATTTTGTAGTCCACATTTCCTTTTCCCACACATCAATTAAACAAAAATGAAAAAGTTGCTTTTTCACTTCTGAATTCCTAACAGCATATTCAGCTACTGCGGTCAAGCTCAGAGTGTGTTGCTTCTTTGTACTGACTGCTGCAGTAAAGGAAAATGCAACCATCTTTGCTTCTTCCAAAAGGGTTGCAAATATGTACAAGCACTCATCCCACTGAAAGCAATAATACTTCGTTTTGTGGAAGGTCAGATTATTGATGAATTACCTCTTCCAGAAGTCTGCAAAACTGTCACTGGTTCAACCCTTTGGACACTATCTTGCTTATAATCTTTACTACTATAGTCATCACTTCTGTGAAATTTGGCAAAAGCTTGTGATGACACTGTGCTTCTTGACAAATGATGCCATCTACATTTTTACTAAAGGCATTCTGAGATCTTTCCCAGTTCCAACTGCACAAGGTGTATGGGCAAGATGGCATATTTCCCTGAGTTTAGGCTAAGGGAGTTTTCCTCTTAACTGGTTTCATAATCTATTTTATCTCTTGATAAAATCCCTGACTTTTACTTCTTGTAAGCAAACCTTGTTGTAGCCTATCCCTAAAAGGGACACCATGGTAACCTCTCACTTCTGCAGTCTCCAGTCCTTGAAATTCTCCTGTACTCTCTCTTTCTCAAACACTTAAAACCCCATTCCATCATTTCTGATCACCAGCACAGTACTTGGTGAACCAGTGATCTCTTCCTTAATTCTGGTCCTCCTCTCAGGAATTTAAGTGAAGCTTCTGTTATAGCCCTTGGCATCTTCAGAGCATCTGCAAAAGGTGCATACTTTTGCTTTCTAAACTTTCTTTCTTTGATTTTCTGCTTCTCTCTGTTCACTAATGCACAGCTTTTTCTTTGGCCATTCTATTTCAGTAGTTACTAATTTAGCAACTTCCTTCTCTTCATCTATCAACAGTGGTTTCCCTCAGGGTTTTCTCCCTTGCCCCACTCTTTCCTCTTTCTATAAATTATGTTGTCTCTCCAACTTCTAAACCTATCAACTCTAACACTAATGGTTCCACTTTAAACACTTCAACTTACTTGCTCTTTCCTCCTCTTTCTAGTACTTATTCTCTTTCTCATACTGAATTACATCTCCTCAATCAATTCAAACTATCTCAAAATGGGGAAGCAGTAACCTGTTTAGATTCAATAGTGCTGAAATGCAATTTCCCTCTACATCTCTTTGTAAGAGTCACTCATTTTGCTGTTCTACTATAAAACACCATAATATACCCCTGTAATAAACATACATGGTATACATGGGGTGTTCAGTGTTGTAAATGGAAATGGTGAAGAGCTTGTAGATTTATGTACTGAAAAAGGACTGGTGATTGGGAATACCTGGTTTAAAAAGCAGAGGTATACATTTCTTTTCTTTTTTTTTTTTTTTTTGCTTTGTTGCTGTCTCCCACGTTTGCGAGGTAGCGCAAGGAAACAGACGAAAGAAATGGCCCAACCAACCTCCATACACATGTATATACATACGTCCACACACGCAAATATACATACCTACACAGCTTTCCATGGTATACCCCAGAAGCTTCACATGCCCTGATTCAATCCACTGACAACACGTCAACCCCGGTATACCACATCGATCCAATTCACTCTATTCCTTGCCCTCCTTTCATCCTCCTGCATGTTCAGGCCACGATCACAAAAAATCTTTTTCACTCCATCTTTCCACCTCCAATTTGGTCTCCCACTTCTCCTCGTTCCCTCCACCTCCGACACATATATCCTCTTGGTCAATCTTTCCTCACTCATTCTCTCCATGTGCCCAAACCATTTCAAAACACCCTCTTCTGCTCTCTCAACCATGCTCTTTTTATTTCCACACATCTCTCTTACCCTTACGTTACTTACTCGATCAAACCACCTCACACCACACATTGTCCTCAAACATCTCATTTCCAGTACATCCATCCTCCTGCGCACAACTCTATCCATAGCCCATGCCTCGCAACCATACAACATTGTTGGAACCACTATTCCTTCAAACATACCCATTTTTGCTTTCCGAGATAATGTTCTCGACTTCCACACATTTTTCAAGGCTCCCAGAATTTTCGCCCCCTCCCCCACCATATGATCCACTTCTGATTCCATGGTTCCATCCGCTGCCAGATCCACTCTCAGATATCTAAAACACTTTACTTCCTCCAGTTTTTCTCCATTCAAACTTACCTCCCAATTGACTTGACCCTCAACCCTACTGTACCTAATAACCTTGCTCTTATTCACATTTATTCACATATATATATATATATATATATATATATATGGAGAAGGCATATGATAGAGTTGATAGAGATGCTCTGTGGAAGGTATTAAGAATATATGGTGTGGGAGGCAAGTTGTTAGAAGCAGTGAAAAGTTTTTATCGAGGATGTAAGGCATGTGTACGTGTAGGAAGAGAGGAAAGTGATTGGTTCTCAGTGAATGTAGGTTTGCGGCAGGGGTGTGTGATGTCTCCATGGTTGTTTAATTTGTTTATGGATGGGGTTGTAAGGGAGGTAAATGCAAGAGTCCTGGAAAGAGGGGCAAGTATGAAGTCTGTTGGGGATGAGAGAGCTTGGGAAGTGAGTCAGTTGTTGTTCGCTGATGATACAGCGCTGGTGGCTGATTCATGTGAGAAACTGCAGAAGCTGGTGACTGAGTTTGGTAAAGTGTGTGGAAGAAGAAAGTTGAGAGTAAATGTGAATAAGAGCAAGGTTATTAGGTACAGTAGGGGTGAGGGTCAAGTCAATTGGGAGGTGAGTTTGAATGGAGAAAAACTGGAGGAAGTGAAGTGTTTTAGATATCTGGGAGTGGATCTGTCAGCGGATGGAACCATGGAAGCGGAAGTGGATCATAGGGTGGGGGAGGGGGCGAAAATTTTGGGAGCCTTGAAAAATGTGTGGAAGTCGAGAACATTATCTCGGAAAGCAAAAATGGGTATGTTTGAGGGAATAGTGGTTCCAACAATGTTGTATGGTTGCGAGGCGTGGGCTATGGATAGAGATGTGCGCAGGAGGATGGATGTGCTGGAAATGAGATGTTTGAGGACAATGTGTGGTGTGAGGTGGTTTGATCGAGTAAGTAACGTAAGGGTAAGAGAGAGGTGTGGAAATAAAAAGAGCGTGGTTGAGAGAGCAGAAGAGGGTGTTTTGAAATGGTTTGGGCACATGGAGAGAATGAGTGAGGAGAGATTGACCAAGAGGATATATGTGTCGGAGGTGGAGGGAACGAGGAGAAGAGGGAGACCAAATTGGAGGTGGAAAGATGGAGTGAAAAAGATTTTGTGTGATCGGGGCCTGAACATGCAGGAGGGTGAAAGGAGGGCAAGAAATAGAGTGAATTGGAGTCATGTGGTATACAGGGGTTGACGTGCTGTCAGTGGATTGAAGCAAGGCATGTGAAGCGTCTGGGGTAAACCATGGAAAGCTGTGTAGGTATGTATATTTGCGTGTGTGGACGTGTGTATGTACATGTGTATGGGGGGGGGGGGGGTTGGGCCATTTCTTTCGTCTGTTTCCTTGCGCTACCTCGCAAACGCGGGAGACAGCGACAAAGTATAAAAAAAAAAAAAAAAAAAAAAAAATATATATATATATATATATATATATATATATATATATATATTTTTTTTTTTCATACGATTCGCCATTTCCCGCATTTGCGAGGTAGCGTTAAGAACAGAGGACTGGGCCTTAGAGGGAAAATCCTCACCTGGCCCCCTTCTCTGTTCCTTCTTTTGGAAAATTAAAAAAAAAGACGAGAGGGGAGGATTTCCAGCCACCCGCTCCCTCCCCTTTTAGTCGCCTTCTACGACACGCAGGGAATACGTGGGAAGTATTCTTTCTCCCCTATCCCCAGGGATATATATATATATATATATATATATATATATATATATATATATATATATATATATATTATCTATATCTATTATACTTTGTCGCTGTCTCCCGCGTTTGCAAGGTAGCGCAAGGAAACAGACGAAAGAAATGGTCCTACCCCCCCCCATACACATGTATATACATACGTCCACACACGCAAATATACATACCTACACAGCTTTCCATGGTTTACCCCAGACGCTTCACATGCCCCGATTCAATCCACTGACAGCACGTCAACCCCGGTATACCACATCGCTCCAATTCACTCTATTCCTTGCCCTCCTTTCACCCTCCTGCCTGTTCAGGCCCCGATCACACAAAATCTTTTTCACTCCATCTTTCCAACTAAAATTTGGTCTCCCTCTTCTCCTCGTTCCCTCCAACTCCGACACATATATCCTCTTGGTCAATCTTTCCTCACTCATTCTCTCCATGTGCCCAAACCACTTCAAAACACCCTCTTCTGCTCTCTCAACCACGCTCTTTTTATTTCCACACATCTCTCTTACCCTTACGTTACTCACTCGATCAAACCACCTCACACCACACATTGTCCTCAAACATCTCATTTCCAGCACATCCATCCTCCTGCGCACAACTCTATCCATAGCCCACGCCTCGCAACCATAAAACATTGTTGGAACCACTATTCCTTCAAACATATCCAATTTTTGCTTTCCAAGATAATGTTCTCGACTTCCACACATTCTTCAAGGCCCCCAGAATTTTCGCCCCCTCCCCCACCCTATGATCCACTTCCGCTTCCATGGTTCCATCCGCTGCCAAATCCACTCCCAGATATCTAAAACACTTCACTTCCTCCAGTTTTTCTCCATTCAAACTCACCTCCCAATTGACTTGACCCTCAACCCTACTGTACCTAATAACCTTGCTCTTATTCACATTTACTCTTAACTTTCTTCTTCCACACACTTTACCAAACTCAGTCACCAGCTTCTGCAGTTTCTCACATGAATCAGCCACCAGCGCTGTATCATCAGCGAACAACAACTGACTCACTTCCCAAGCTCTCTCATCCCCAAAAGACTTCATACTTGCCTCTCTTTCCAAAACTCTTGCATTTACCTCCCTAACAACACCATCCATAAACAAATTAAACAACCATGGAGACATCACACACCCCTGCCGCAAACCTACATTCACTGAGAACCAATCACTTTCCTCTCTTCCTACACGTACACATGCCTTACATCCTCGATAAAAACTTTTCACTGCTTCTAACAACTTTCCTCCCACACCATATATTCTTAATACCTTCCACAGAGCATCTCTATCAACTCTATCATATGCCTTCTCCAGATCCATAAATGCTACATACAAATCCATTTGCTTTTCTAAGTATTTCTCACATACATTCTTCAAAGCTTCTGCAGTTTCTCACATGAATCAGCCACCAGCGCTGTATCATCAGCGAACAACAACTGACTCACTTCCCAAGCTCTCTCATCCCCAACAGACTTCATACTTGCCCCTCTTTCCAAAACTCTTGCATTCACCTCCCTAACAACCCCATCCATAAACAAATCAAACAACCATGGAGACATCACACACCCCTGCCGCAAACCTACATTCACTGAGAACCAATCACTTTCCTCTCTTCCTACACGCACACATGCCTTACATCCTCGATAAAAACTTTTCACTGCTTCTAACAACTTGCCTCCCACACCATATATTCTTAATACCTTCCACAGAGCATCTCTATCAACTCTATCATATGCCTTCTCCAGATCCATAAATATATGTGTGAAACTGCAGAAGCTGGTGACTGAGTTTGGTAAAGTGTGTGGAAGAAGAAAGTTAAGAGTAAATGTGAATAAGAGCAAGGTTATTAGGTACAGTAGGGTTGAGGGTCCAAGTCAATTGGGAGGTGAGTTTGAATGGAGAAAAACTGGAGGAAGTGAAGTGTTTTAGATATCTGGGAGTGGATCTGGCAGCGGATGGAACCATGGAAGCGGAAGTGGATCATAGGGTGGGGGAGGGGGCGAAAATTCTGGGGGCCTTGAAGAATGTGTGGAAGTCGAGAACATTATCTCGGAAAGCAAAAATGGGTATGTTTGAAGGAATAGTGGTTCCAGCAATGTTGTATGGTTGCGAGGCGTGGGCTATGGATAGAGTTGTGCGCAGGAGGATGGATGTGCTGGAGATGAGATGTTTGAGGACAATGTGTGGTGTGAGGTGGTTTGATCGAGTGAGTAACGTAAGGGTAAGAGAGATGTGTGGAAATAAAAAGAGCGTGGTTGAGAGAGCAGAAGAGGGTGTTTTGAAGTGGTTTGGGCACATGGAGAGGATGAGTGAGGAAAGATTGACCAAGAGGATATATGTGTCGGAGGTGGAGGGAACAAGGAGAAGAGGGAGACCAAATTGGAGGTGGAAAGATGGAGTGAAAAAGATTTTGTGTGATCGGGGCCTGAACATGCAGGAGGGTGAAAGGAGGGCAAGGAATAGAGTGAATTGGAGCGATGTGGTATACCGGGGCTGACGTGCTGTCGGTGGATTGAATCAAGGCATGTGAAGCGTCTGGATGAACCATGGAAAGCTGTGTAGGTATGTATATTTGCGTGTGTGGACGTATGTATATACATGTGTATGGGGGGGGTTGGGCCATTTCTTTCGTCTGTTTCCTTGCGCTACCTCGCAAACGCGGGAGACAGCGACAAAGTATAAAAAAAAAAAAAAAAAAAAAATATATATATATATATATATATATCCTCACGTGGCCCCCTTCTCTGTTCCTTCTTTTGGAAAATTAAAAAAAAAAAAATGATTCATGTGAGAAACTGCAGAAGCTGGTGACTGAGTTTGGTAAAGTGTGTGAAAGAAGAAAGTTAAGAGTAAATGTGAATAAGAGCAAGGTTATTAGGTACAGTAGGGTTGAGGGTCAAGTCAATTGGGAGGTGAGTTTGAATGGAGAAAAACTGGAGGAAGTGAAGTGTTTTAGATATCTGGGAGTGGATCTGGCAGCGGATGGAACCATGGAAGCGGAAGTGGATCATAGGGTGGGGGAGGGGGCGAAAATTCTGGGAGCCTTGAAGAATGTGTGGAAGTCGAGAACATTATCTCGGAAAGCAAAAATGGGTATGTTTGAAGGAATAGTGGTTCCAACAATGTTGTATGGTTGCGAGGTGTGGGCTATGGATAGAGTTGTGCGCAGGAGGATGGATGTGCTGGAAATGAGATGTTTGAGGACAATGTGTGGTGTGCGGTGGTTTGATCGAGTAAGTAACGTAAGGGTAAGAGAGATGTGTGGAAATAAAAAGAGTGTGGTTGAGAGAGCAGAAGAGGGTGTTTTGAAATGGTTTCGGGCACATGGAGAGAATGAGTGAGGAAAGATTGACCAAGAGGATATATGTGTCGGAAGTGGAGGGAACGAGGAGAAGAGGGAGACCAAATTGGAGGTGGAAAGATGGAGTGAAAAAGATTTTGTGTGATCGGGGCCTGAACATGCAGGAGGGTGAAAGAAGGGCAAGGAATAGAGTGATTTGGAGCGATGTGGTATACCGGGGTTGACGTGCTGTCAGTGGATTGAATCAAGGCATGTGAAGCATTTGGGGTAAACCATGGAAAGCTGCGTAGGTATGTATATTTGTGTGTGTAGATGTATGTATATACATGTGTATGGGGGTGGGTTGGGCCATTTCTTTCGTCTGTTTCCTTGCGCTACCTCGCAAACGCGGGAGACAGCGGAAAAAAAAAATATATATATATATATATATATATATATATATATATATATATATATATATATATATATATATATATTCTCCATTCAAACTCACCTCCCAATTGACTTGACCCTCAACCCTACTGTACCTAATAACCTTGCTCTTATTCACATTTACTCTTAACTTTATTCTTTCACACACTTTACCAAACTCAGTGAAGTGTTTTAGATATCTGGGAGTGGATCTGGCAGTGGATGGAACCATGGAAGCGGAAGTGGATCATATGGTGGGGGAGGGGGCGAAAATTCTGGGAGCCTTGAAAAATGTGTGGAAGTCGAGAACATTATCTCGGAAAGCAAAAATGGGTATGTTTGAAGGAATAGTGGTTCCAACAATGTTGTATGGTTGCGAGGCGTGGGCTATGGATAGAGTTGTGCGCAGGAGGATGGATGTGCTGGAAATGAGATGTTTGAGGACAATGTGTGGTGTGAGGTGGTTTGATCGAGTAAGTAACGTAAGGGTAAGAGAGATGTGTGGAAATAAAAAGAGCATGGTTGAGAGAGCAGAAGAGGGTGTTTTGAAATGGTTTGGGCACATGGAGAGAATGAGTGAGGAAAGATTGACCAAGAGGATATATGTGTCGGAGGTGGAGGGAACGAGGAGAAGAGGGAGACCAAATTGGAGGTGGAAAGATGGAGTGAAAAAGATTTTGTGTGATCGGGGCCTGAACATGCAGGAGGGTGAAAGGAGGGCAAGGAATAGAGTGATTTGGAGCGATGTGGTATACCGGGGTTGACGTGCTGTCAGTGGATTGAATCAAATCATGTGAAGCATCTGGGGTAAACCATGGAAAGCTGCGTAGGTATGTATATTTGCGTGTGTAGATGTATGTATATACATGTGTATGGGGGTGGGTTGGGCCATTTCTTTCGTCTGTTTCCTTGCGCTACCTCGCAAACGTGGGAGACAGCGACAAAGCAAAAAAAAAAATATATATATATATATATATATATAAATATATATATATATATATATATATATATCAGCCAAAGCCAGATGCTTAGTGTGTAAATCAACCCCTTGGTATACATAAGTATACATATGTAAGTAGGAGAGATGGCCAGAGAGCATTATCGGATTACGTGTTAATTGACAGGCACGCGAAAGAGAGACTTTTGGATGTTAATGTGCTGAGAGGTGCAACTGGAGGGATGTCTGATCATTATCTTGTGGAGGCGAGGGTGAAGATTTGTATGGGTTTTCAGAAAAGAAGAGAGAATGTTGGGGTGAATAGGGTGGTGAGAGTAAGTGAGCTTCGGAAGGAGACTTGTGTGAGACTGAGTACAGAATACAGAATACAGAGTACAGAATGGAAAAAGGTGAGAACAAAGGAGGTATGGGGAGTGGGGGAGGAATGGGATGTATTTAGGGAAGCTGTGATGGCTTGCGCAAAAGATGCTTGTGGCATGAGAAGCGTGGGAGGTGGGTTGATTAGAAAGGGTAGTGAGTGGTGGGATGAAGAAGTAAGATTATTAGTGAAAGAGAAGAGAGAGGCATTTGGTCGATTTTTGCAGGGAAAAAATGCAAATGAGTGGGAGATGTATAAAAGAAAGAGACAGGAGGTCAAGAGAAAGTGCAAGAGGTGAAAAAGAGGGCAAATGAGAGTTGGGGTGAGAGAGTATCATTAAATTTTAGGGAGAATAAAAAGATGTTCTGGAAGGAGGTAAATAAAGTGCATAAGACAATATAGGAAATCGGAACTTCAGTGAAGGGGGCTAATGGGGAGATGATAACAAGTAATGGTGATGTGAGGAGATGGAGTGAGTATTTTGAAGGTTTGTTGAATGTGTTTGATGATAGAGTGGCAGATATAGGGTGCTTTGGTCGAGGTGGTGTGCAAAGTGAGAGGGTTAGGGAAAATGATTTGGTAAACAGAGAAGAGGTAGTAAAAGCTTTGCGGAAGATGAAAGCCGGCAAGGCAGCAGGTTTGGATGGTATTGCAGTGGAATTTATTAAAAAAGGGGGTGACTGTATTGTTGACTGGTTGGTAAGGTTATCTAATGTATGTATGATTCATGGTGAGGTGCCTGAGGATTGGCTGAATGTGTGCATAGTGCCATTGTATAAAGGCGAAAGGGATAAGAGTGAGTGCTCAAATTACAGAGGTATAAGTTTGTTGAGTATCCCTGGTAAATTATATGGGAGGGTATTGATTGAGAGGGTGAAGTCATGTACAGAGCATCAGATTGGGGAAGAGCAGTGTTGTGTCAGAAGTGGTAGAGGATGTGTGGATCAGGTGTTTGCTTTGAAGAATGTATGTGAGAAATACTTAGAAAAGCAAATGGATTTGTATGTAGCATTTATGGATCTGGAGAAGGCATATGATAGAGTTGATAGAGATGCTCTGTAGAAGGTACTAAGAATATATGGTATGGAGGCAAGTTGTTAGAAGCAGTGAAAAGTTTTTATCGAGGATGTAAGGCATGTGTACGTGTAGGAAGAAAGGAAAGTGATTGGTTCTCAGTGAATGTAGGTTTGCGGCAGGGGTGTGTGATGTCTCCATGGTTGTTTAATTTGTTTATGGTGGGGTTGTTAGGGAGGTGAATGCAAGAGTTTTGGAAAGAGGGGCAAGTATGAAGTCTGTTGGGGATGAGAGAGCTTGGGAAGTGAGTCAGTTTTTGTTCGCTGATGATACAGCACTGGTGGCTGATTCATGTGAGAAACTGCAGAAGCTGGTGACTGAGTTTGGTAAAGTGTGTGAAAGAAGAAAGTTAAGAGAAAATGTGAATAAGAGCAAGGTTATTAGGTACAGTAGGGTTGAGGGTCAAGTCAACTGGGAGGTAAGTTTGAATGGAGAAAAACTGGAGGCAGTAAAGTGTTTTAGATATCTGGGAGTGGATTTGGCAGCGGATGGAACCATGGAAGCGGAAGTGAATCATAGGGTGGGGGAGGGGGCAAAAATCCTGGGAGCCTTGAAGAATGTGTGGAAGTCGAGAACATTATCTCGGAAAGCAAAAATGGCTGTTTGAAGGAATAGTGGTTCCAACAATGTTGTATGGTTGCGAGGCGTGGGCTATGGATAGAGTTGTGTGCAGGAGGGTGGATGTGCTGGAAATGAGATGTTTGAGGACAATATGTGGTGCGAGGTGGTTTGATCGAGTAAGTAATGTAAGGGTAAGAGAGATGTGTAGAAATAAGAAGAGCTTGGTTGAGAGAGCAGAAGAGGGTGTTTTGAAATGGTTTGGGCACATGGAGAGAATGAGTGAGGAAAGATTGACCAAGAGGATGTATGTGTCGGAGGCAGAGGGAACGAGGAGAAGTGGGAGACCAAACTGGAGGTGGAAAGATGGAGTGAAAAAGATTTTGAGTGATTGGGGCTTGAACATGCAGGAGGGTGAAAGGCGGGCAAGGAATAGAGTGAATTGGATCGATGTGGTATACCGGGGTCGATGTGCTGTCAGTGGATTGAATCAGGGCATGTGAAGCGTCTGGGGTAAACCATGGAATGTTCTGTGGGGCCTGGATGTGGAAAGGGAGCTGTGGTTTCAGGCATTATTGCATGACAGCTAGAGACTGAGTGTGAACGAATGGGGCCTTTGTTGTCTTTTCCTAGCACTACCTCGCACACATGATGGGTGAGGGGGATGTTATTCCATGTGTGGCGAGGTGGCGATGGGAATGAATAAAGGCAGACAGTGTGAATTGTGTGCATGTGTATATATGTATATGTCTGTGTGTGTATATATATGTGTACATTGAGATGTATGGGTATGTATATTTGCGTGTGGGGACGTGTATGTATATACATGTGTATGGGGGTGGGTTGGACCATTTCTTTCGTCTGTTTCCTTGCGCTACCTCGCAAACGCAGGAGACAGCGACAAAGCAAATTAAAAAAAAATAAAAATAAACATAAACATGTTGGGCACAACAGTATCTTCCACTTTAACCTGATAACCCCACATAATCAACACCATAGGGTTTACTTCCAAGAAGGTGAGAGTGTTGTATAGTGCTATCATCATATTTCCATGTGAGATGTTATTTCAAATCTATAGGGGTTTCATTTACCTTAGTTAGCAGTACTGGTTACATATCTGGCATGGTGCTTCATCACCTCTCTATTAGCAAAAAAGGGATCAAAACCCTTTCATTTCATAAGTTCTCCTGGCATCATCTCTCTTCAACCATCTCTTTCTGTAAGGTGGAATGTTGCTGCTCTTTCTCTGTTCTACAAGCTTTATTGGCTTCTTTGGCTGTCAGCAAATGTCTCTGCCACCAAGGTTTGGTCCTGTGGAATACATCACGCTGTTGCTTCCCACAGTTTCATTGTGGAGACTAGTCACTTAAGAAATGACTATCATGATTCCTCCATCTTCCCTTGATCAGCTGAGGTATAGCATTGTTTTCCTCCTTTCATCTTTCCCTCTTACTATAGCCTTTCATTCTTTAAGTATCAGGTCTACAAATACTTGCACAGCCCCGATTATTTTCCACATTCTATTTCACTTACTTTTTTTTCTTTTGCCAAAGATGGCCTTTAACTAGGGAAATTTTTTTTGTCCTTACTTTGTTAGTCCCTATAAAAAATAAAGACAAGATCAAATTCTTCTTGCAACTGAGAAATAAATCTCATGTCTACCCATATAATATCTAATACACCATCAGTCACAATGGAGATGATGTGGCTGGTGCTGAATTTTTTCACTTTAAAACAACTGATAAAAGCTGAAAAGTAACTGTCTTCTCTTCTTTGATCTTTGAAGGCTAATAAATCAGTAAGCTCAGGTGCATCTGGAATTCATGTTTGCCAAGAAGGACAACCAGTGCTATGTGACTAACATTACTGAATTTGTAATTTGCAACAGAAGAGACCAGGGCTGAATCAATGTCTTTAATTTGCTTATATATATGATGTCTGCAGCAAAGTTTACAGTTTTGTCCCTTTGTTTTTGCAAAAAATGGCATGTCTTTAATTTTCTGAACAATTTCATCATTGTTCTTGAAATTACTGTACAGTTGTTTTCATACTTGAATTAGGCAGTCTTACTTGTATTCATCACCAACAAAGGACTTGCCTCATTACATGATCTGTTGAGTTACAACAAAACTACTAGCAGTTGTACTTCTCAATAATCTCTCCTATTTAGCATAGAAATCCCTTTGCATTACTTTGCTCATTAATTACTCTAAAGGTCTCTTTCTGGCATCTCCAACTGGATACAACTCAGCAAAAGTACTGTGCCTCCTAAGAACAAGCCTTTCAAAGTTGGACTTTTTATCATGAAGGAAATCCGGTGGAGCTAAGTATGAGTTCAAAAGATTTATTCAAAATATTTAGAAATTCTTTACAAAAGCAAAGGGGATAAAGATGAGTGTTCAAACTACAGAGGCATAAGTTTGTTAAGTATTCCTGGGAAATCACATGGGAGAATATTGACTGAGAGAGTGTGAAGGCATGTACAGAGCATCAGATTGGTGAAGAGCACTGTGGTTTCAGAAGTGGTAGAGGATGTGTGGATCAGGTGTTTGCTTTGAAGAATGTATGTGAGAAATACTTAGAAAAACAAATGGATTTGTATGTAGCATTTATGGATCTGGAGAAGGCAAATGATAGGGTTGATAGAGATGTAGCAATGCTTTGTGAAAGGTTTTAAGAGTATATGGTGTGGGACCTAAGTTGCTAGATCAGTGAAAAGTTTTTACCAAGGATGTAAGGTATGTGTACGAGTAGGAAGAAAGGAGAATGATTGGTTCCCAGTGAATGTCAGTCTGCGGCAAGGGTGTGTGATGTCCCCAATGGTTGTTTAATTTGTTAATGGACAGAGTGGTTAAGGAGGTAAAAGCGAGAGTTTTGGAGAGAGGAGTGAGTATGCAGTCTGCTGTGGATGAGAGGGCCTGGGAAGTGAGTCATTCGTTGTTCGCCGATGATACAGCTCTAGTAGCTGATTCGTATGAGAAACTGCAAAGGTTGGTGACTGAGTTTGGAAGTGTGTGAATGGAGAAAGTTGAGACTAAGTGTGAATAAGAGCAAGGTTATTGGGTTCAGTAGGGTTGAGGGACAAGTTAATTGGGATGTAAGTTTGAATGGAGAAAAGTTAGAGGAAATGAAGTGTTATAGATATCTGGGACTGAACTTACCAGTGAATGGAACCAAGGAAGCGGAGGTAAGTCACAGGGGTGGGGGAGGGGGTGAAGGTTCTGGTAGCAATAAAGAATGTGTGGAAGGAGACAATGTAATCTTGGAGAGCAAAAATGGTTATGTTTGAGGGAATAGGAGTTCCAACAATGTTATATGGTTGCAAGGCATGGGCTATAGATAGGGTTATATGGAGGAGGGTGGAGGGATTGGAAATGAAATGTTTGAGGGCAATATGTGGTATGAGGTGGTTTGGGTGAGTAAGTAATGTATGGGTAAGAGAGATGTGTAGAAATAAAAAGAGAATGGTTGAGAGAGTAGAAGAGGATGTGCTGAAAGGGTTTGGACATATGGAAAGAATGAGTGAGAAAAGATTGACAAAGAGGATATGTGTCAGAGGTGAAGGGAACAAGGAGAAGCAGAAGACCAAATTGGAGGTGGAAGGATGGAGTGAAAAGATTTTGAGTGATTGAGGCCCGAACATACAGGAGGGTGAGAGGCGTGCAAGGAATAGAGTGAACTGGAATGATGTGGTATACTGGGATTGACATGCTGTCAATGGACTAAACCAAGGCTTGTGAAGTGTCTGGGGTAAAGCTGTGGTTTCGATGCATTACACATGACAGCTAGAGACTGAATTTGAATATATGAGACCTTCGTGGTACTACCTCGCTGGAGAGGGGGGTTAAGGATGCTATTTCCTGTGTGGCGGGGTAGTGACAGGAATGGATGAAGGCAAGCAAGTATGAATATGTAAATGTGTATATATGTTTATGTCAGTGTATGTGTATGAATATGTATGTATTCCAGGCCCCACAGAACTCTCCATAGTTTACCCCAGACGGTTCACATACCCTGGTTCAATCCACTGACAACATGTCGACCCCAGTATACCACATCGTTCCAATTCAGTCTATTCATTGCACGCCTTCCACTCTCCTGCATGTTCAGGCCCCGATCACTCAAAATCTTTTTCACTCCATCTTTCCACCTCCAATTTGGTCTCCCACTTCTCCTCATTCCCTCCATAACTGACACATATATCCTCTTTGTCAATCTTTCCTCACTCATTCTCTCCATGTGACCAAACCATTTCAAAACACCCTCTTCTCCTCTCTCAACCACACTCTTTTTATTACCAAACATCTCTCTTACCCTTTCATTAATTACTTGATCAAACCACCTCACACCACATATTGTCCTCGAACATCTCATTTCCAGCATATCCACCCTCCTCTGCACAACTCTATCTATAGCCCACACCTCACAACCATATCTCATTGTTGGAACCACTATTCTTTCAAACATACCCATTTTTGCTTTCTAAGATAATGTTCTCGACTTCTACACGTTCTTCAATGCTCCCAGAACTTTCACCCACTCCCCCACCCCATGATTCACTTCCACTTTCATGGTTCCATCAGCTACCAAATCCACTCCCAAATATCTAAAACACTTCACTTCCTCCAGTTTTTCTCCATTCAAACTTACCTCCCAATTTACTTGTCCTTCAACCCTACTGTACCTAGTAACCTTGCTCTTATTCACATTATCTCTTAACTTTCTTCTTTCACACACTTTACCAAACTCAGTCACCAGCTTCAGTTTCTCACACGAATCAGCCACCAGCCCTCTATCATCAGCGAACAACAACTGACTCACTTTCCAAGCTCTATCATCCACAACAGACTGCATACTTGTCCCTCTTTCCAAAACTCTTGCATTCACCTCCCTAACAACCCCATCCATAAACAAATTAAACTACAATGGAGACATCATGCACCCCTGCCGCAAACCAACATTTACTGAGAACCAATCACTTTCCTCTCTTCCTACACATACCCATGCCTTACATCCTCGATAAAAACTTTTCACAGCTTCTAACAACTTGCCTCCCATACCATATATTCTTAATACCTTCCACAGAGCATCTCTATCAACTCTATCATATGCCTTATCCAGATCCATAAATGCTACATAGAAATCCATTTGCTTTTCTAAGTATTTCTCACGTATATTCTTCACAGCAAACACATGATCCACACATCCTCTACCACTTCTGAAACCACACTGCTCTTCCCCAATCTGATGCTCTGTACATGACTATACCCCCTCAATCAATACCCTCCCACATAATTTCCCAGGAATACTCAACAAACTTATACCTCTCTAATTTGAACACTCACCTTTATTCCCTTTGCCTTTGTACAATGGCACTATGCAAGCATTCTGCCAATCCTCAGGCACCTCACCATGAGTCATATATACATTAAATAACCTTACCTACCAGTCAACAACACAGTCACCCCTTTTTTAATAAATTCCAGTGTAATACCATCCAAACCCGCTACCTTGCCGGCTGTCATCTTCTGCAAAGTTTTTACTACTTCTTCTCTGTTTACCAAATCATTCTCCCTAACCCTCTCACTTTGCACACCACCTCGACCAAAACACTCTATATCTGCCACTCTATCATCAAACACATTCAACAAACCTTCAAAATACTCACTCTGTCTCCTTCTCACATCACCACTACTTGTTATCACCTCCCCATCAGCCCCCTTCACTGAAGTTTCCATTTGTTCCCTTGTCTTACGCACAGTATTTACCTCCTTCCAGAACATCTTTTTATTCTCCCTAAATCTGAATGATATTCTCTCACCCCAACTCTCATTTGCCCTCTTTTTTACCTCTTGCACCTTTCTCTTGACCTCTTGCCTCTTTCTTTTATACATCTCCCAGTCATTTGCATTATTTCCCTGCACAAATCGTCCAAATGCCTCTCTCTTCTCTTTCACTAATAATCTTACTTCTTCATCCCACCACTCACTACCCTTTCTAATCTGCCCACCTCCCACGCTTCTCATGCCACAAGCATCTTTTGCGCAAGCCATCACTGCTTCCCTAAATACATCCCATTCCTCCCCCACTCCCCTTACCTCCTTTGTTCTCACCTTTTTCCATTCTGTACTCAGTCTCTCCTGGTACTTCTTCACACAAGTCTCCTTCACAAGCTCACTTACTCTCACCACTCTCTTCAACCCAACATTCTCTATTCTTTTCTGAAAACCTCTACAAATCTTCACCTTTGCCTCCACAAGATAATGATCAGACATCCCTCCAGTTGCACCTCTCAGCACATTAACATCCAAAAGTCTCTCTTTCACGTACCTATCAATTAACAGGTAATCCAATAATGTGCTCTGGCCATCTCTCCTACTTACATACGTATACTCATGTATATCTCTTTTTAAACCAGGAATTCCCAATCACCAGTCCTTTTTCAGCAGATAAATCTACAAGTTCTTCACCATTTCCATTTACAACACTGAACACCCCATGTACACCAATTATTCCCATAACTGCCACATTACTCACCTTTCCATTGAAATCACCCATCACTATAACCCGGTTTCGTGCATCAAAACCACTAACACACTCATTCAGCTGCTCCCAAAACACTTGCCTTTCATGATCTTTCTTCTCATGCCCAGGTGCATATGCACCAATAATCATCCATCTCTCTCCATCAACTTTCAGTTTTACCCATATCAATCTAGAATTTACTTTCTTAAACTCTATCACATATTCCCACCAGTCCTGTTTCAGGAGTAGTACTACTCCTTCCCTTGCTCTTGTCCTCTCACTAACCCCTGACTTTACTCCCAAGACATTCCCAAACCACTCTTCCCCTTTACCCTTGAGCTTCGTTTCACTCAGAGCCAAAACATCCAGGTTCCTTTCCTCAAACATACTACCTATCTCTCCTTTTTTGCTAATCATGGCTACATCTACACACATTTAGACATCCCAATCTGAGCCTTTGAGGAGGATGAGCACTCCCCACATGACTCCTTCTGTTTCCCCTTTTAGAAAGTTAAAATAGCGAGGTGGTGCCAGGAAACAGACGAAGAGGTAGTGCCAGGAAAACTGACAAAAAAAAGGCCACATTCACTCACACTCAGTCTCCAGCTGTCATGTGTAATGCACCGACACCATAGCTCCCTTTCCACATCCAGGCCCCACAGACCTTTCCATGGTTACACCTAGTTCATTCCATTCACAGCACATCGACCCCAGGTATACCACATTGTTCTAATTCACTCTATTCCTTTCACGCCTCTCACCCTCCTGTATGTTCAGGCCCTGATTGCTCAAAATCTATTTCCCTCCATCCTTCCACCTCCAATTTGGTCTCCTGCTTCTCCTCGTTCCCTTAACCTCTGACACATGTATCCTCTTTATCAATCTCTCCTCACTCATTCTCTCCATATGTTCAAACCATTTCAACACAACCTCTCCTGCTTTCTCAACCACATTCTTTTTATTTCCATCTATATCATTAATGAGATGTCCTTGATTAGGGCTTCCATTGCACCATGCCATTTCAGTTAACAGTAAAAATGAAAGACAGTAAGTTGTTTAATTTGCTGAACATGGATAAAGGAAAATTCAGCTAAGGAGATACATTTGAGCAAGGAGGCACAGTTATAGTAAAAAAAAAAAAAAAAGTTGTATCAAGTGTTTGTTTTCTGATTTAAAACCACAAGATCCTTACATCACATTTGTAGCAAAGTAAACCAAGGCTTCTATTAATTTGTGATTCATTAAAATTTGGTTAAAATCATGACTATGGATATAATCAAACTGATTCAGAGTCACTAGTATGAGTAAATATTATAATGCCATGTATAAGATACTGAAAAGTGACCTGAAACACTGAAACTAAATAAGTAGAAAAAAATAGTGTGACAATAAAAGCACTCAGTTACTGCAAAGTATGTGTTCTAGTAAAAAACAATTTAGTTAGGTAGGGGAAGGGAAATGATAGGTTTACTTACACGTATTAGGAGGGGGTAGAGATGACAGTTTTACTTACACATATTAGGTGGGGGGAAGTGAGATGACAGGTTTACTTACACATATTAGGTGGGAGAAGTGAGATGACAGGTTTACTTACATGTATTAGGAGGGGGTAGAGATGACAGGTTTACTTAAACATATTAGGAGGGGGAAGTGAGATGACAGGATTACTTATACGTATTAGGTGGGGGGAAGCGAGATGATGACATGTTTTCTTACATGTATTAGTTGGAGGAAGTGAGACGAGTGGTTTACTTACACGTATAAAAAAGTAGACCATAAAAAATATATTAAAGGCTAAGTCTATTTGTTGTGTTGTGTTGGCGCTCCACGGCTGGCAGTGCTCCACACCATCCCTGTGGAGAGAGGAAGACAGTCAGCATGGGAATTCTACCTCACTGATCACTCATGGCAACTCGCATGGGAATTCTAACTCTGATCACTCAGTCACTCACGGCAACTCGCATGGGAACTCTCCCTCACCGATCACTCAGTCACTCACGGCAACTCGCATGGGAACTCTCCCTCACCGATCACTTTGTCACTTACTGCAACTCACCTCACACTCACATACTTCTCTTGCAAATCATTAATTGGAATCTTTTAAGAAATTCTTTGAGAATATTTACAATAATAACAAAAAAAATTACTTTATAATTGTAAAAACTTTTATGTCTAGGCTCAAAATTACACAAAAATTTAAGAGTAAGTACAACTCAAGGCATCATAAGGACCGGTGCTTTTTGCAAGTAAGTTTTATGTCTAGGCTCAAAATTACACAAAAATTTAAGAGTACGTACAACTCAAGGCATCATAAGGACTGGTGCTTTTTGCAAGTAAGATCCTATTATGAAAGACAGAAACTCTGACCACATGTAAATATGTATTTCCTAGCCCTTCACATATGATTCATCTAGCCCTCCACCTGAACAAATGTAAATATGACTTACCAAGCTCTTCACTTGCAGTAACTATGAAAAATCATGGAAGATGCTGACAATGGCTGCTACATTTCAAATCTATATGCTGACTACACCATTACTTTCTTAACAACCTAGAACACTAGCAGCAACCTAGGACTCTTACAGCATCCTGGGGCACTAGCAGCACCCTGGCAGCACTTAATGGTAGCCTGAAACATCAGTGACACTCTGGAGCAATAGTTGCACCCTGAAGCACTTATGCTACCCTAGTGCAGTCATGATACCTTGGAGATATGGTGGCATTCCACAGCACTAGTGGCACTACGGAGCACTAGTGACACTTTGGAGCATTAGTGGTACCTATGGAGCACTAATGGCATCTGGGAGCACTAGTGACACCCTGGAGCATTACTGACACCTTGGAATATCATGAGGACACTAGAGCACTATTCGGAAACCTGGGTCACTAGTTGCCATTAAGGAGCACTAGTGATACCCTTGAGTATTTCTGACATCCAGAGCATCAGTGGCACTCTTGAACATTACAGACACCTCAAAGTATTAAGGACACCAAGAGCACTAGAAGTATTGTGGGGCAATAGCTGTCACCCTGAAACATTAGTGGTGCCATTGAGCATTTGACACTGAAGTATTAGCCATAACTTCCAGCACTAGTGCCATCCAGGGACAAATGATACTCTGGAATACTAGCAACTGCCTGGAGAATATGTGATACCATGGAGCATGAATAATGCTCTCGAGCATTAATGCACAAGTGACACTCAACAGGACCAATGGCATCATGAAGCACAAATGAAACCCTGGAACATTACTGGTACCTTCGCATAACCAGTGGCACTCTGAAGCAACAGTGATACCCTAAAGCAATAAGGAAACCTGCAGTGTTGGTGGCACCTTGGAGGACTAGTTGCCACCCTGGAGCATTAGTAGCACCCTGGAGTACTAATGACACCCTGGAACATAAGAGAGACATTGGAGAACCAGACATATTAAAACACAAATGACACCCTAGAGAATTATTGACACACTGGATCTCAAATGGTACACTGGATCCCTAGTGGCACAATAGAACAGTAGTAACACCAGGAAGTATTGGTGGTACCCTGGAGCCTCACTGGCACCCTTGAAGCACTTGTAACACAAAAGAGCGTTGGTGATGTCCTTGAGAATTTGTGGTGATGAACACTTGTGAAACCCTTGAGCACTAGTGACCTCATGGAGCACAACTGGGATCCCACTACACTAGTGGTAACCTGGAGGACAAATGGCAGTCTGGAGCAATAATGACATCTGGAGCATGAGTGGCACTGTGAACCATTAGTTGTCACCTTGGTGCACTACTGGCACCCTAAAACAACAATGACACCCTAAAGCAATAGTGTCACCTTGAAGCAATAGTGTCATCTTGAAGAAATAGTGTCACCTTGAAGCAATAGTGGCAACATGGGGCACTGTTGAGACTCTGGGGTGTTAATGGCACCCTGGAGAAGTGGTTGCCACCTGGATCACTAGTGGCACCCTAGATCATTAATGACAACTTGTAGGATTAGTGACACCTGGAGCACTAGTAACAACCTGAGGAACTAGTTGTGACATTCCGGAGCATTTGTAAAACCATGGAACCCGACGGACAACTAGGGGCACTAGTGGAAGTCTGGTGACATCCTGGGGCATTAGTGACAGCATGGAGTACTGGTGATACTTTCAGGCATACGTGACACCACAGAACACTAGTTGCTACCATGGAGCACTAGTGATACCCTGGAGCACCCAGAGAACCCCAGTAGTATCCTAAGTAACACTGTGGAGCTGCAGCGGCATTAGTGGCAACCTAGAGTGCTACTGACACTTTCTATCTCTAGCATTAGTGACATCCTTGAGTATCAGTGAAACCCTGGAACACTTGCGACTAGCCTAGAACACTTGTGACTAGCCTAGAACATTGTGGACACCATGGAACACATGTACCTACCCTAAAGCACTAGGATACCCTGGAGCATAAGTGACATTACTCATGGGCATCATAGATTACTGGCTACCACATTGGAGCACTAGTGGACACCCTGGGGTACTAACTACCACACTGGAGCACTAGTGGACACCCTGGGGTACTAGCAACCACACTGGAGTTTTAGTGGACACCCTGGGGTACTAACAACCACACTGGAGCACTAGTGAACACCCTGGGGCACTAGCTACCACACTGGAGCAATAGTGAACACCCTGGGGTACTAGCTACCACACTGGAGAACTAGTGGACACCCTGGGGTACTAGCTACCACACTGGAGAACTAGTGGACACCCTGGGGTACTAGCTACCACACTGGAGCACTAGTGGACACCCTAGGGTACTAACTACCACACTGGAGCACTAGTGAACACCCTGGGGTACTAGCAACCACACTGGAGCACTAGTGAACACCTTGGGGCACTAGCTACCAAACTGGAGCACTAGTGGACACCATGGGGGTACTAGCTACCACTCTGGAGCACTAGTGGACACCATGGGGGTACTAGCTACCACACTGGAGTACAAGTGGACACCATGGGGTACTAGCTACCAAAGTGGAATACTAGTGGATAAAATGGAGTACTAGCTATCACACTGGAGCACTAATGGCACCCTGAGGTACTAGCTACCACAATGAAGCACTAGTGGATACCTGGGGTACTAGTTACCACACTGGAGCACTAATGGCACTCTGGGGTACTAGCTACCATATTGAAGCACTAGTGGACACCCTGGGGTACTAGCTACCACACTGGAGCACTAGTGGGCACCATGGGGGTACTAGCTACCATACTGAAGTACTAGTGGACACCCTAGGGTACTAGCTACCACACTGGAGTACTAGTGAAAACCCTGGGATAGTAGCTACCACAATGGAGCACAGGTGGACACCCTGGGGTACTAGCTACACACTGGAGTACTAGTGGACACCCTGGGGTACTAGCTACCATACGAGTATCAATGGACACCCTGGTGTACTAACTATCACACTGGAGTACTAGTGGACACCTTGGGGTACTAGCTATCACACTGGAGTACTAGTGGACACCTTGGGGTACTAGCTACCACTCTGGAGTATTAGTGGACACCCCTTGGGTACTAGCTACCACATTGGAGTACTAGTGGACACCCTGGGGTACTAGCTACCACAATGGAGCACTAGTGGGCACTCTGAGGTACTAGCTACCACACTGGAATACTAATGGACACCCTGGGGTACTAGCTATCACAATAAAGCACTAGTGGACACCCTGGGGTACTAGCTACCACAATGGAGCACTAGTGGACACTCTGAGGTACTAGCTACCACACTGGAGTACTAGTGGACACCTTGGGGTACTAGCTACCACACTCGAATACTAGTGGACACCCTGGGTACTAGCTACCACACTGGATCACCAGTGGGCACCTTGGGTTACTAGCTACCACATTGGAGTATTAGTGGACACTCTGGGGTGCTAGCTACCACACGATTACTAGTGGACACCCTGGGGTACTAGCTACCAAAATGGAGCACTAGTGGACACTCTGAGGTACTAGCTACCACACTGGAGTACTAGTGGACACCTTGGGGTACTAGCTACCACAATGGAGCACTAGTGGACACCATGGGGGTACTAGCTACCACAGTGGAGTATTAGTGGACACCATGGGGTACTAGCTACCACACGGAAGCATTAGTAGACACCCTGGGGGTACTACCTACCACAATGGGGCACTAGTGGACACCCTGGGGTTACTACCTACCACAAGGGAGCACTAGTGGACACCCTGGTGTACTAGCTACCACACGAGTACCATGGGTACTGTGAAGCATGAAGGACATCCTGGAGCACTAGCTGACATCTTGAGTACTAACTGTACCCTGGAGAAGCTAGTGACATACTGGAGGTTTAGTGGCGACCTACGGCTCCAGTGGCATTGAAAGCAGAGCGTCAGCAACGTATCTTACTCCACAGGGACAACTTGAGGCTGTTAGCAAACTACACACTATCCTCCAGGTGACTGTAAAACTGACTCTACATTACTACTCTATCGTAAAGAGCTTGGCTTTAATGTATTTCCTGAATTTAGTTATAAGCGGCCATAGGCAGAAATGAACAAAGCTCGACTTACCACAAGCTTATCATGTCTGTACCTGAGTGTAAGTCTTCTCATGTCTGTGTCCGAGTGCCAGTTTTCTCATGCCTGAGCTTGAATGCCAGTCTTCTCATGTCTGTACCTGAGTGTCATCTCATGTCTGTATCTGAGAGTCAGTCATCTCATGTCTGTATCCGAGTGTCTTCTCATGTCTGTACCTGAGTGTCAGTCATCTCATGTCTGTACCTGAGTGTCAATCATCTCATGTCTGTACCTGAGTGTCAGTCTTCTCATGTCTGTACCTGGGTGTCATCTCATGTCTGTACCTGAGTGTCAGTCATCTCATGTCTGTACCTGAGTGTCAGTCTTCTATGTCTGTACCCGAGTGCCAGTCTTCACATGTCTGTACCTGAGTGTCATCTCATGTCTGTACCTGAGTGTCAGTCATCTCATTTCTGTACCTGAGTGTTAGTCATCTCATGTCTGTACCTGAGTGTAAGTCTTCTCATGTCTGTGCCTGTGAACCAGTCATCTCATGTCTATACCTGAGTGTCTTCTCATGTTTGTACCTGAGTACCAGTCTCCTCATGTCTGTAAATGAGTGTCAGTCTTCTCATGTCTGTAAATGAGTGTCAGTCTTCTCATGTCTGTAACTATCAGTCTTCTCATGTCTGTAACTGACTGTCAGTCTTCTCATTTCTGTAACTGAGTGTCAGTCTCCTCATATCTACCTGAGTGTCTTCTCATGTCTGTACCTGAGTGGCAATCTCCTCATGTCTGTGCCTAGGTTCCTCCAGTCTCCTCATGTCTGTACCTGAGTGTCAGTCTTCTCATGTCTGTACCTGAGTGTCAGTCTTCTCATGTCTGTACCTGAGTGTCAGTCTTCTCATGTCTGTACCTGAGTGTCAGTCTCCTCATGTCTGTACCTGAGTGTCAGTCTTCTCATGTCTGTACCTGAGTGTCAGTCTTCTCATGTCTGTACCTGAGTGTCAGTCTCCTCATGTCTGTACCTGAGTGTCAGTCTCCTCATGTCTGTACCTGAGTGTCAGTCTCCTCATGTCTGTACCTGAGTGTCAGTCTTCTCATGTCTGTACCTGAGTGTCAGTCTTCTCATGTCTGTACCTGAGTGTCAGTCTCCTCATGTCTGTACCTGAGTGTCAGTCTTCTCATGTCTGTACCTGAGTGTCAGTCTTCTCACGTCTGTCCCTGAGTGTCAGTCTTCTCATGTCTTTAACTGAGTGTCAGTCTCCTCATGTCTGTAAATGAGTGTCAGTCTCCTCATGTCTGTACCTGAGTGTCAGTCTCCTCATGTCTGTCCCTGAGTGTCAGTCTTCTCATGTCTTTAACCGAGTGCCAGTCTCCTCATGTCTGTACCTGAGTGTCAGTCTCCTCATGTCTGTACCTGAGTGTCAGTCTTCTCATGTCTGTACCTGAGTGTCAGTCTCCTCATGTCTGTACCTGAGTGTCAGTCTTCTCACGTCTGTCCCTGAGTGTCAGTCTTCTCATGTCTTTAACTGAGTGTCAGTCTCCTCATGTCTGTAAATGAGTGTCAGTCTCCTCATGTCTGTACCTGAGTGTCAGTCTCCTCATGTCTGTCCCTGAGTGTCAGTCTTCTCATGTCTTTAACTGAGTGCCAGTCTCCTCATGTCTGTACCTGAGTGTCGGTCTCCTCATGTCTGTACCTGAGTGTCAGTCTCCTCATGTCTGTACCTGAGTGTCAGTCTTCTCATGTCTGTACCTGAGTGTCAGTCTCCTCATGTCTTTAACTGAGTGTCAGTCTCCTCTCCTCATGTCTGTACCTGAGTGCCAATCTTCTCATGTCTGTGCCTGAGTGTCAGTCTTCTCATGTCTTTAACTGAGTGTCAGTCTCCTCATGTCTGTACCTGAGTGCCAATCTTCTCATGTCTGTGCCTGAGTGTCAGTCTTCTCATGTCTTTAACTGAGTGTCAGTCTTCTCATGTCTGTACCTGAGTGTCAGTCTCCTCATGTCTGTACCTGAGTGTCAGTCTCCTCATGTCTGTACCTGAGTGTCAGTCTTCTCATGTCTGTCTCTGAGTGTCAGTCTTCTCATGTCTTTAACTGAGTGTCAGTCTTCTCATGTCCGTACCTGAGTGTCAGTCTTCTCATGTCTGTGCCTGAGTGTCAGTCTTCTCATGTCTGTACCTAAGTGTCAGCCTCCTCATGTCTGTACCGGAGTGCCAATCTTCTCATGTCTGTGCCTGAGTGTCAGTCTTCTCATGTCTGTACCTAAGTGTCAGCCTCCTCATGTCTGTACCGGAGTGCCAATCTTCTCATGTCTGTGCCTGAGTGTCAGTCTTCTCATGTCTGTACCTAAGTGTCAGTCTCCTCATGTCTGTACCGGAGTGCCAATCTTCTCATGTCTGTGCCTTATCTCAAATAATCACAGTATTTTTTTGTGCTGTGTTGCAAGTCTAGCGACAATAATAGTAGTGGGTGTGACAGACCCCCGTGTGTGCTAATTCTAATGTCCCAACGAGTGTACACGTCTGCATGTTTAGTGACCATGTTCACTTAAGTAGATAAGAAAATATTCAGTCCGAGGCAACTTGGCTGTGTTGCTGTGACACGTTACATGGCGCGAAATGCAATGGCCTTTCAAGAATTTTGCACGACAGAAACTCATCCTATGATCTTCGTATTTATCTATGGTTGAAACCCTCAAATGAAGGACCGTTTTCTGTAGAAATAATAAAAGATATCTAACTACTACTACTACTACTACATATCAGAGCGGACTCCATGGATCTGGAGGCGGTGATCGAGGTGGAGCGAAGTCATCATTGGCCACTTCCTGCTGGTGGGTGCGTCCTCGCCTTAACGTCACTCCTCCTCCTGCCGTCGAGGCTGCCTTGTGGGAGGAGCCCCTAGGCTGATCCTGGCGGCGGCCACCGCTGGTTGCTTACCCGAGGAGGGAGGGTAGGCAAGTTCTCTCTCTACAAGAGGCACCAACTCTCTATGTTCTCTAGTGGTTTCTACACTAAGCGAGGCTTTGGCTAAGTATCTTTAAGAATTAAAAACTAGATCTTGGCATGCACTCCTTGCTTATCAATACGTTCTGCAGCAATAGCTACTATGAATATCTACTAGAATACTAGGCAAAATAACAATGCATGTGAGAGTACTTCAAGTGAAATTTACAAGCCAGTTTACTAGATGAAATACGATGCTCTGACAGTGCTACTGAGCGACTTCGGAGGCACTAACTGTCAAGGTAGAACTGTGTGAGATGACTAATAATCAAATACCACATCATGATCAACTATGACACATCAATGCTACGCTACACTGGACGGCTTACTGGAGAGATAGTTCAACTATCGGTTATGCATGGTCATGAAGTTTATTATCATGGGCGAATCCCCAGTACTAGTTTAAAGAAGACAGGAGCAAGGTGATAGGGTGCGAGTGGCTGGGAGAAGGCTGCAGGAGGAGGCAGGGAGGGAAGGAGCTACACATACTGTGATAAGGAAATTAGGTAAGTATAGGAGGGAGAGAAATACACCAAGCCGTGGGAGGTACACATTGAGATGACGGAGGGCACAGACACCCAGATGAAAGGAAACATGATATTGATCAAAATCTAAGGAGAAAGAAGAGACTATGAGCAGGACGGAGACACACAAATAAACAAGGGACAAAAAAAAAAAAAAATGGAAATGCGGTAAGATAAAGAATAAAACTAACTATAGGATGTATGTTATCGAGATAAAGGAAGATACACAATATGTTACGGAGGAAAGCAAAGGGTAATACAGAAAACGGATACAACTAAGAGAAAACATGAAGGCAGAGAGAAAGATATATCAACTAACGAAAGACAGATAAGGAAAACTGGAAGAACTCGGACACAGAAAACGGCAAAACTAACACGTTCTACAACAAGACATCGAAAGAAAGAAAGAAAAAAAAAAGATACGAAGATATACAGAAGAAATAAATAATGAAGCCATCCATCATTGACGGTACGACAGTATATGATGGGCAAAGGACATGGGCGGGGTACACAATGTTGACGTGAGGAAAGAAGCGAAAACCTGGGAAGGAAAAGAGGTGCAGGAGAAGGTAGGTAGGTACACATGGAGGACCGACTGAAGGAAAACGGAGAGAGGGTAGATGAATACAAAAAGAGGAAGAGATGGGGGGGTGGGGGGTTTAATAAGGTGGAAATGTACCTAACAAAAATGTATATGGGCAGCAGATAAAGTTAACATATTGAGAATAAGCTTGAGAGAGAGAGAGAGAGAGAGAGAGAGAGAGAGAGAGAGAGAGAGAGAGAGAGAGAGAGAGAGAGAGAGAGAGAGAGAGAGAGAGAGAGAGAGAGAGAGCTAACACAAGGGGAGAAGTTAAGAAACTAGAAGTAAATATATTTCACATAAGTTAATATATGGCACAAAAGGTAACATATGACACAAGAGTCAACATAAAGCAAAAAAACACGTTAAAGAAGTAAACATATGGCAACAAAGCTAACATACATATATTAACATAACTAGGTAACATTTAAACGAGACGTTCACATTTAGCAGAAAAGTTAGCATATACCAAAAGTGAACATATGGTAGGGAAGTTAACATATGATAGGGAACTTAACATACAGCAGAGAAGTTAACATATTGTCTATGAGGTAACATATTTTGCGAAGTTAACATGTGGCAGAGAACATATAACATACAAGCTGGAATAGAGTAGACAATTTAGCATATGGCAGGCAGATAAATTAACAGACAGAAAGTTATCAAACGGCAAAAGGGGTTAAATCTAACATAAGGCACAAGTTATCATACAGCGAGAAAACTAACACAGGTCAAAGTAAGTTAAAGTAAAGAGGAGAAGATGCCATATGGAAAAAAAAGATTAGCATACGGAAAAGACTGACGGAAAAGTTAACACACAACAGAGAAGTTAATATATGGAAGCAAAGGCAGCACATGGAAGAAACGTTAACATACGGCAGAAAGGTTAACAAATGACAACGAAGTTAACATAAGGCAGAAAAAGTTACAGAAAACGTGGTAAGGGAATGGACAGACAATGAAATGATGGGGGATGGAGTGACACTGACGTGATGAGAGGGAAGTGTAGATAAAGATATGATGAGAGGGAAGTGTAGATAAAGATATGATGAGAGGGAAGTGTAGATAAAGACATGATGAGAGGGAAGTGTAGATAAAGACATGATGAGAGGGAAGTGTGGATAAAGACATGATGAGAGGGAAGTGTAGATAAAGACATGATGAGAGGGAAGTGTAGACAATTTCGTGAAGCGATGATACAGACGACATAATGAACAGGATGTAAACAAGACATGACAAAGGTGAAGGCACTGACATGATAAAGGAGAGACAAAAACACAAGCGGAAGAAACAGACATGATAATATGTTAAAACGAACGTAACGAAGGGAAGGTGTGCAGACCACGTGATAAGGAGGTGGCAGAAAACACGGGAGGAAGAGGAAGTAGAGATACTACGAGGAGAAGGAGGTCCTCACGTGCTGACGGGGCGTTACAGACACAGGAGGAGTGGGAGGTACAGACAGGAGGAGTGGGAGGTGCAGACAGGAGGAGGGGGAGGTACAAACAGGAGGAGTGGGAGGTACAGACAGGAGGAGTGGGAGGTACAGACAGGAGGAGTGGGAGGTGCAGACAGGAGAAGGGGGAGGTACAAACAGGAGGAGTGGGAGGTACAGACGGGAGGAGTGGGAGGTACAGACAGGAGGAGGGGGAGGTACAGACAGGAGGAGTGGGAGGTACAGACAGGAGGAGGGAGAGGTACAAACAGGAGGAGGGGTAGGTACAGACAGGAGGAGGGGAGGTACAAACAGGAGAAGGGGTAGATACAGACAGGAGGAGGGGAGGTACAAACAGGAGAAGGGGTAGATACAGACAGGAGGAGGGGGAGGTACGGGCAGGAGGAGGGGGAGGTACAGATAGAAGGAGGGGGAGGTACAGAGAGGAGGAGGGGGAGGTACAGACACGAGGAGGGGTAGGTACAGACAGGAGGAGGGGTAGGTACAGACAGGAGGAGGGGGAGGTACAGACAGGAGGAGGGGTAGGTACAGACAGGAGGAGGGGGAGGTACAGACAGGAGGAGGGGGAGGTACAAACAGGAGGAGGGGGAGGTACAGAGAGGAGGAGGGGGAGGTACAGACAGGAGGAGGGGGAGGTACAGAGAGGAGGAGGGGTAGGTACAGAGAGGAGGAGGGGGAGGTACAGAGAGGAGGAGGGGGAGGTACAGAGAGGAGGAGGGGGAGGTACAGAGAGGAGGAGGGGGAGGTATAGAGAGGAGGAGGGGTAGGTACAGACAGGAGGAGGGGGAGGTACAAACAGGAGGAGGGGGAGGTACAGAGAGGAGGAGGGGTAGGTACAGAGAGGAGGAGGGGGAGGCACAGAGAGGAGGAGGGGGAGGTATAGAGAGGAGGAGGGGGAGGTACAGACAGGAGGAGGGGGAGGTACAGACAGGAGGAGGGGTAGGTACAGACAGGAGGAGGGGTAGGTGTAGACAGGAGGAGGGGTAGGTACAGACAGGAGGAGGGGGAGGTACAAACAGGAGGAGGGGAGGTACAGACAGGAGGAGGGTGAGGTACAGACAGGAGGAGGGAAGGTACAGACAGGAGGAGGGGGAGGTACAGACAGGAGGAGGGAAGGTACAGACAGGAGGAGGGGAGGTACAGACAGGAAGAGATCCAGACCACGTGATGAAGGTGTGGCATCGGTGACATGATGAACGGAAGGTACTGTGGAAGGGAGTCACACATGGCGTAATGAAGGGGACGCAGAGACACACCACGAGGAAGGGAGAGCAAGGCATCCTGCAGGGGCACGACGAAGGAAAGATACGCACGACATGAACTCACGAGGAGAGAAAAAGCAACGTGTTAATTAAGAGGGAAGGTACGGAGAAGACACTGAGGGAACGGAAGGGCAGAGGGAACATGAGGGAGAGAGGGACGAAACATTGAATAAGGCTGGCAAGACACAAGCAACAGGAGGAAAGGGAAAGTAAAACCCCATCATGACAAAGACGTAGAGAAAACACGATTAAAATGATATAGATAAATACATAACGGAGAGCTATAGCGATCAACGACCGGGGGATACAACAATACGTACAAAGAAATATGTAGAGCCAAAATGACAAAGATACACAAGATGTAGAATGGTGGTGGGACATGAGATGGTAAATTATGAACAAGATTTAGGACGACGACGGATTTGCTGATGGAGGCAAAACAAAATGACGCAGAGAAGGTCGAGGCAATAAGGTTGAAAGAGTCAACCACAAGGGAATTCTACCGCACATTTTGCGTCGCCAGTATTGAGCCTCGTCTTCCCATCTGTTCCCCTGATCAACACGGCGAGAAACCTACCCCCAGTCAGAGCAACCTCAGGTGCAGAGATAACAGGGTATGAGAGAGAGAGAGAGAGAGAGAGAGAGAGAGAGAGAGAGAGAGAGAGAGAGAGAGAGAGAGAGAGAGAGAGAGAGAGAGAGAGAGAGAGAGAGAATGAATGAATTAATCAGTGCTACGTACAGTGAAACTGGCCGAAAATAATACTGTGAGGAAAATATCCCAAACCTCCGTGCTACGTTCCACGGCCGAAGGTGGAATTTTGAGGGTATGAGCCAGGTCAGTGATCCTGGGTAAACCTTTTTTATATAAGGGGCATAACTCAGGCCAAATCTAAATCAAGAGTTACAGGCCAAGTGCCAATTCATTCTCTAGACATTGGGAAATAACTACATAAAGTATGTAGTTCATGCCTACGACCTAGTCGTTGAGGGTCAGGTCAAACCAGGGACACTGTGACGCCCGATAACGCACGGACATTATCCCTCGGGGTTCACCGCGCTGCGCTGACCGTACACTACTTAATACAATGGTGGAGAGGAAGAAGATAAGGTGAAGGCCGTAAGCACCTATATGACGGGAGAGATAAAGAAAAAAACCGCGAGCGATGAAAATAAAATAAGATGTACCAGGATGTAAGGGGAATCCGATGGAAAAGAAATATGCTGGTAATAAAGTCAACACTTCTGCTTGTGAGGCAAGAGCATACGAAACTTGCGAGGCCTTGAGACGCGAGGGGGGAGCAAACGCCTCCCTCCCTCCCTCGCTAGTGCTGACTCTGAACCACTCAAGACAGTGAGAATTTAGCTCGTTTATAAATACGCTTGAAACAGCTGGATAATGTTTTTGCACGTGACAGGGGTGTCTTTCAATTTTAGACGTGTGAACTCTGAGCGTAATTGGAGGGGATAATGTGTGAAAACCTATCACAATCATTACATCTGAACACTGGACTAAGTTAAACTACAAGACGCTGGGGGAAAATCAATGAAAATATACCGGAAACATAACTTAATCTTTATCCAAATGTGACACAGAAAGCTGAGTGCTAAACCCTGGATGAGGAACGTTCCCCACGGAGAGGACAACTCCAGACTGTGCACAAACCATTCACTAAAGACAACAAATACTGAAAGGTTCAGAAATAGAGCACATGTGCCGGAGGGATACATTTCAAGAGAGATAAATTCCTTAGTCTTGAAAACTACGTCTAAACTTGCAAGAAGATAAAAAGCGAGTACTTACTTCAGGACAAGATTTAGCCAGAAGGAAGGGCTAGCCTCACCGAGAGAAAATGTGGCATTACGAAGGACTCGTGTGTGTTCAATGTTAAGTGGAAGATGGAGAGGTTGTAACGTCGTATACTCGTGGCGTGGCGTGGGTGAGGCACACGATGGCTGCCTACCTGAGCCACTCCAGTGAAAAGCCTGACAGGACACTTTGAGAGGTGGCTCATTCATTAATCAGTCATGAGAGAGAGAGAGAGAGAGAGAGAGAGAGAGAGAGAGAGAGAGAGAGAGAGAGAGAGAGAGAGAGAGAGAGAGAGAGTTAATAGAATGAGTCGACAGTTTAACGTATCTGCACCTGGTGGTAAACATGGAATGATCCTTCGTAAACAAGGTACCTAAGATGAACAACACACACACACACACACACACACACACACACACACACACACACATTCATTAGCCTGGAAATCAAGACAAAGGTATAACAGGTGGCTGAAAGTTACATGAATTTCAAGTGCACTTTGCATGTCCAAAAGGCATGTGTCAAACTTTGAAAATCACGAATCATTATTATATGATGCCAGAGGCAACAGAAAGAAAAGAATGCGAAGAAGAGGTAATGCACAGCACGAGAAACAGGAATGTCAGCATGGGGGAAGAGTGTAAACACTAAGGAATGGACCTGGAAGTTTGAAAACTAGCGCTAGGAAAAGCGAGGCGGCGGTGCACAGCTACAACAGCGGCACAGAAATCATACCGCAGAAGTAAGCCGGTAAAAGCCACGAGAGAGAAAGACTAGTAGTACACAGAAGTGTAGCTGACGGGGATGAAGTATGAGTGGAGGTGATGAGCAGGAGGACACATATGATGAAGCAACCGTTAGTAAAGCAGGTCCGGAGAGATGAGGTATGGATGGACGTGAGGCGGGGCGGCGTCAAAGCGTGACACACATACAGACAGACAAGTGGCTTGGCCGAGGCCGTGGCGGGTGTAGCGGTGACCTCGGTGTTATACTTACTCCATTCTGACGCGCCAGACGACCATCAGACACCCAGGTAGCAAGAAAAGGGGGAGAAATAACCAGGTAAGCCAGTCGTCTGTTATGTAGTCACAGGGACTCACCACAGCAGTGAGGATTGTTAAGGGGGGGTCCAGGGCAAGGGGGGGGGGTTCAAGTGGGGGGTGTGTGTGGAGGAGGGAACCCCCCATCTACCGCCCAACATGACAAAACACGGTATAAAATCTCCTCCACCTCACTAGGGATGCTACCCTACATAAATAAGTCACATGAATACAATATGATCCACCACACTTGTTATTGTGCACGTATGTAGTGCTTGTGTACGTGTTCATGCACGTGTGTGAGTGATTGTGTTGTGTTCACCTATGTACAGGAGGAAGTTCGCGCGCTCGCGGGAGCTCATTTCCTCATATTTCCCTACCATCATGCCACTACTGGACTTTTTTTTAACGTTCTTTGCATTCCACGTCCGGACTCTCACTCTGGTTATTCCACTCACGCACGGACCACTAGTCTTCAGCCATGGGAGTATTTCTTCACATCTCTTACGTCCTCACTTCTTGCTCAGTTCCTTGTTGTGTCCTCCAATTGGCGGATCCCTGACTATTTCAGAGAACTGATTTGTACTGACGTTGGCAAACTGATTCAGAGACTTGAAAACTGAACCCCAAATTTCCTGACCTTTCTCCCAACGTACCTGAACCTTCGGGAAGTGAGTAAACACTCAAATATTGTTCCGTCCCACAAACATATATACCGTTCCATTTTTCCTCTCTTATAATATTAAGAATCTGAACACACACTACGTTTTCAGTTGAATTCCAACAAGAAATTAGTTACTCATAAAATAATCTCTTTCCATTTCGTCTCACTTTAAATCTCCACTTCCGTTCCCTAAGTTCTCTCCCCAACAAGCTCTGGTAAAAAAAAAATTTATCCTTACAGAAGTCAATTACTCTTCCTAGAATCGTTGTAGTAACAATATAACCCACCCTCTCCCTTGTAGACTTACGGAAAGCAATTGTTGCAGTGTCCACCCCCTCCTTATACTCTGGACCCGCCCGTTCGGTGGCCACACAACGAATTAATGTGAGATGGCTGAAAAACATCGTCAGAAAAAATATCCAAAACGTGTAATTTTCAAGTAAATGTACTCTTTACAACTCGTCTTACTATAATGGTTCAACAGAGACACTTGGTGAGTCTTTAGCACATAGCAGATATTTTCGAGACCATACATCACGCACATTCTTATAAATGCCAGTAATGCTTAATGATTCTTGGGTCAATATTCCTCGATCCTTCTTACAGTGCGATTCTTCTATCCTCCTAGGTAAACTATAGTTCCAAGTGAGGTCGTCCTAATCCCCTCCACAATCCTTAGGACACCCCATTCACTTGGCTTAGATTTCGTCATGCACGCGTCCTTACAAGAGCTGGATCCCCCTGGATTGTGTCACAATCTGTCACGTCATCACTGAGTCTTGCCATTAACTCTACATCCTGTGTAGACATACACCAGCGAACGATTGTATTCTCTCTCGGATAATACATAAAAGCATGAACAACACTGCTCCCAAGACGGATCCTTGTGGCTTTTCACTGGTGACTTCCCTTCACGATGAATAGCATAAACGCATCCCCGTCTTCAACGCTGCTATAATGAAGTACCTCCTTATCCCTCGTTGTATCTCTCAGTAACATTAACCAGCTTCTTTCTTTGAACCAATCATCCATTTTGTGGCTTCGTATTAAATGCACAGGCAAAATCCACAATGTGTTCCATTGTATAAATGCCGAGTCCTACAAAAAGGTGCCAGAACACACTGGTAAAAGTGGTACTCCTGTAACGTTTCCAGAACCTCTCTACTCCAACTATTCTCTTCCCACATTCCATCCTGTACCAATCAAGTCTCTTAAAATCACTCTCGTGTAATCAGCCTACCTCCTGCTTTCCCCTCGTACAGAGGACACACAAACGTACCGGAAAACCTATATCATTCCTCTGTTTAACGTTGTCATCCCCTGTTTTATCCTCAGTATATTTCTCCAACTTCTCTTACCGTGTTCCCTACTACGACCGATAAAACCACATGTTCTTCAACAACTTCTCGACTCAGGTCCTCCCAACGCACCATGCATACTACTATCGTTTCGTCTCAAACCTATTGACATCCCGTATCTCATCTCCAGTGCGTATATCCTCTTGTGAACAGCATTTCAATCTTTAACTTGGCTTCATTACTTGCTACTGTATCAAGCTTATCTCTCCTGAATGAAAGCGCACTTCTAGTGCCCTGAAATACGTCTTAATATATTAGTACAGAACCCTTCTGGAAAACCTTCATATTCCACCCTGGATCCCATTCCACCCCCCCCCCCCTTATTTTCTAATAAAATTATCACCACTCGACGTTCCCCTTTGATCATACAACCGGTACAAAAGTACGCTTTTTTCACGTCTCCTGAGTCACTCATCGCAGGCTGAAAACCCGACTCATTCCAAGGTCTCTTTAAATTCATGTGCGTAGCTAATTCACTCGCTCATCTTCCTCAGCTCCTCCCGTGATCTCTAGCTCAACTAGTGTGTGTGTGTGTGTGTGTGTGTGTGTGTGTGTAATAATCTATTCGTAATGTACGGGACAGAACTCCCGACACTCCTGGATCCACCATCTCTTTTGAGCGTGTAATCTTTTATTTGTACCTACCGGGGAAGGAGTATTCTGCACATGGGTCCCCATCTCTTAAAACATTCTCTAACATCATAAGACTTTTTACATTCGTGTATGCTGTCAGAATTTACCTTGTCTTCAGTCATTCTACTCCATTCATCCGCCACTCTTATACTAAAAAGGTACGTCTTCACATCTTTCTTAACCTCCTGTTAAGTTCTCTGGCTGTTCTATCCCCTACATCACTTGCAGTACGTACTATTCACTGCCTACGTCATCAATCTATTCTCAAAACGTAAAGGTGTTCATCAGATCAACTCTTCACTCGTCTCACTTACAAGTTTGGCAAATCTATGGCGCTCAAGCCTTTCCCTGCATCTCTGCTCTCTTCATTGGGTACCACCAATTTTGTTGCTCTCCCTGGACCTATGATACACGACTTTTGTTCCGTCCCACTAGGATAACCTAACCATCGAAGGAGTCTCCCTAATATTCCCGTCTCGAAATTTAGCTTCTTGACCAGCCTCCAATGTGGTATAATGACGTATGCCTTCTGCCGGTCCAGATATAGACATTCCACCCCACTTTAGCTTTAGCCTAAAACGGAGCTCAGTCTCCTGCAGATATCTAGAAGGCATGATTCCTTTCCCTGAAACTATGTTGTCTCTCACTCAGGAGGTTTCCCAGAAGCCATTTGCTTTCCGATTATCTTTTCCAGAGCCTTACAGACCACCACCTGCCAGGGACAACGATCAATAGTTCAGTGCATCTTCTACGTCTCCTTCCTCATACATAGGTATGATGCATGTCCACTTGCCACCTATCTCTTGGCATCTGCCTTTCTCCAGCGACATCTTGAACATTTCACCTGGTCTGCCAAATGTATCTGCACACATCTTCGGCACACATGAAGACATTTCATCAAGACCATTTAATATTCTGCTCATGTGTTTTCTAGATATGTCAATGCTTTCTAAGACCTCCTTCCCATCCCACTTCAATGGTGCTGGGGCTATAGGGACCTTCCTCTGTGAAAACACTTTTGAAATTCTTGTTCCTTTCCTTCCATCGTCCCCAGTGAGTCTTCCCACTCAATCACTTAATCCTGGTTGGCTGCTGTTTAACTGACGCAATTCATGGAAATGTTTCTATCTACGCCATGCTTGTCAACCATACTCTTTTTCTCCTAATTAACCTGCTACATGTTGTCTGGTTGGGGGCGTCACCTACATCACCCCACAGTACACCGCACTGCTGAAGCGCGTTCACGTCTACACCATCTTTTCTTGACCCATTCCTCTCTCTTTCTAAGTCTACACATCTTTTCTTGACCCATTCGTCTCTCTTTCTAAGTCTACACTTCTTTTCTTGACCCATTCCTCTCTCTTTCTAAGTCTACACATCTTTTCTTGACCCATTCGTCTCTCTTTCTAAGTCTACACATCTTTTCCTGACCCATTCCTCTCTCTTTCTAAGTCTTCTCTCTGTATATCGGGTCAAAGATTTCCAATGTTTCTACTCCTTCACTGTAAATTCCACAGAGCCTTCCGCCACAATGCTCTGGCTACTGAATTCCATTTCGTAGTTTATGATCCAAAATAAAGTGTTGTGCAGTGTAGTCTCCAAGATTATGTCTCCTCTGTGAGTCTGGCTTAGTCTCTGCTGTTTATGTCTTAATTTACATATTATCAAACTTAGGAATTACACGGTTATTTTTTCATTTGGTGTCATATATATATATATATATATATATATATATATATATATATATATATATATATATATATATATATATATATTCTTTTTCTTTCTTTCATACTATTCGCCATTTCCCGCGTTAGCAAGGTAGCGTTAAGAACAGAGGACTGGGCCTCTGAGGGAATATCCTCACCTGGCCTCGTTCTCTGTTCCTTCTTTTGGAAAATCAAAAAAAAAATGAGAGGGGAGGATTTCCAGCCCCCCGCTCCCTCCCCTTTTAGTCGCCTTCTACGACACGCAGGGAATACGTGGGAAGTATTCTTTCTCCCCTATCCCCAGGGATATATATATATATATATATATATATATATATATATATATATTCCTATGAGTCCACGTGGACTCATAGGAATATCTTGATCATGCGCAAAATTGTGATCCTTTCTATATATATATATATATATATATATATATATATATATATATATATATATATATATATATATATATATAACTTCTATGCTACTATGAACGAAGATAAGATCAAATCCTGAGTGTATGCTCACTCACACGCTCGTGCAGGATATTTTCCTGTATACGCGTCTTACAGCTTGTGTCTCCGGTCACTTTCCTTATAACTGGAATGCCCGAGCATCAGTGCTTCACTATCAGTGAGGAGCGTGCGTCTTACTACCATCATGCACCATCCTGTATATCTCTTCTGGTTCATTAATGTTCTTAGGAAGGACTACATACAATCAACGTCACAACCCATGTCTTTTCTACAGTAACTCTTCCCTTTATGTATAGTCTGAACGCGCCATCCTCCAGATGTCTTGAAACTTAAGGCTGTGTCTTATCATTCTGTAAAGGCCAATCTAACTCCTCCTTTGTCTTCATTTTCCCTTCCTTGCTACCAAGGCTGTGTCTTATCATTCTGTAAAGGCCAATCTAACTCCTCCTTTGTCTTCATATTCCCTTCCTTGCTACCATGTATCCCCTCTGGCAAGAACACGTGAGATCTTATATCGTTAATGAAACCCTCAAATTCCAGGTCTTTACCATTTGCTGCCTTCGTTTGCATACATTGTTTTCGGTCTGATGTTTTCATCACCTACGATTCGTGACCTATCTGTGGCACCGGCGGAACCCCATCTGATGTCTGCCTTGCGACTGTACTCGGTGCTTGTGTCCCTCTTCCCCTGGTCTACCACCACTGAGGAAGAACCAACTCAAAAAATAACCCACGTCAGTACATTTCCCAGCCTGCCTAAGTACCTTCTAGCAACACAAATCCAATGCGAATATGACCGTCACTTGTCGTTCCATTATTGTGTTGGGGGACGTCTAACAATTCTTATCTTCTTTATGAAAGAAACCGCAGTTTGGTTTGTCCATCGCCTCAGCAGTCTTTCAATCAGCATTCCTGCTTCCTCTTGTCCTTTCGTGTTCGTCAAAATACTGTCTTTTTCCAGTCGAAAAATCACGTGACTTACGTCGCTCAGCCTCCTGCTTCAACAATCATCCTAATTTCGATGCCACACAAAGTTTCTGCAATCTGCTTCAGAGCTGATTTGTCAACGTCTACGCTGCTGGTTTTTCTCTCTGCATTTTTTTCCCTCCATTCGTCCAGCAAAAACAGGTCCTGTGTACTCTGCACCTTTGTTCTATACTGCCAAACTACCGGACCGTAAATCTCTCCCATCATTCTGCTTCTAACGATGCTTATCATTCTCTTTACAGCTTCACTCAATTTCCCTGTATCACTGTGTTCCAATGTCCCCCAGGGACCTCTGCTGCAATGCATCAACTTTCCGTTCCAATTCTGTTATTCAGTCCTGGAAGTTCCTAGTACTCCCCCTCCATGTCCACTGTTACCAATAGTCCCAGGAAAAAGTTATGGCCAACAGCTTGTTGTCAAACAATCTCTAGGACAAAAGAAAAAAAAAAAGACCGACTTCATTTTTTCTATTCATTCATTGCACTTTTTTTTCCTTTGGTTCTATTCCTTCTGCATTCTCTCAACTGTTCTCATTCTGTGTTCATGTCCTGTGGCTACATGTCTCAATTCCCTTTATTTCCTCTCTCACGTGATGACACTTTTCGTGATCTCTGATTGGATTCCTCAGCTTCTTCATTTCCTTCTCTAACTGTGCTAACTTCTCGTCCTGCTTCTAAATACTATCACATGATCTCCCTAGTCTTATAGTTCTACGATGGTTCATCCTTCAGTTCCTTCCCCCTCCCCCTCCCCCTCCCCCTCCTCCAGCCTCCTTCTTACAGAACGAGTTAATCCTGATAGCTTACGATGTTTTTCGCCTTATCTGAATCCATATCTGACTTAATCTTTTTTCCTTCAACAATTCTTGCCCACCATGGCTCGTGTGTGTGTGTGTGTGTGTGTGTGTGTGTGTGTGTGTGTGTGTGTGTGTGTGTGTGTGTGTGTGTGTGTGTGTGTGGTATTTGAAAAAGTTCACAAAAAATCCTACCTAAAAAAAATACAAGATAAGTATGAGTAAGAGAGGAAGAGAACGGACACAGTCAGAGAAATATAAACAATGTATAATAAAAGTCTCTACACAAACAAAGTCCTGAATAATAAAGTGAACACAGAAATATTCCCTTCAGCAGCTTCTCCCCGAGACCCGCTACATCTATCTTGTCAGGTCTTGTTTTCCTTCGCCTCCCCGTGGTACAGCTGCTTCCACCGCTGCTGGGCGGGTGACCTGTACCTCCATAACGCTCTGTATTAGCTCGATACATCAGGTGACATACACCAATCACGTCTAACCCTCCAGGTCTGAGGTCTCTCAGTCACATGAGAACAGTACATGAGTGTGGACATCTTGGTTCGTGTGAGGCTGCTGGTAGCAGTGCTAGTGGTGGGTGTGTCGGCTGTTGCCATTAACGTAAGATCAGCAAGACCAACACTCAGGAGGCAGCCAGCCGCCATCCTGGTCTGTTAACGCTGACACTCCTCAAGGTTGGTTGGCCACTCGGGCCCATATATTCACACCATCGTACACATGAACCTTTCACATTGATCAGGGACATGCTCTGGCTTCTTCATCGTTAAATCCCTTTTTCATACCCTGAAATATTCAAAATCTATAGAACATATATGTATATCTTTTATCTTCAAAACTCCATGATATATATATGAATATATAAAAAAAATCATATCGCGTTCGGCAAGATGGATGCATTGGAAACAGGATATTCACATTTCTAAATTAGAGACACTGACTATGATATCAACTACACAGAAGTAAATCTAACATTAAAAAGCCTCACACTTTCAGGTGCACAAAGGCGTCATCTAGACAAGTCCTCAGTATACCTCATGCGTTGATTCCCAAGTGTATATATTTTTCTCTTTATTTTTTTGCTCTGCTTCTCCTTCACACACCACCAGCACGAACCATCATTCTCCGCTCACACCGCACGAAGGAGGTCGCATGTCACCAGAAGCTGCTGCACCTGAGTCGGTCGCCCGCATCGTCACCTAATAAGGTGCGGTGAATCTAGTGCAATGGCTATGATATAACCGGAGGAGGACGAAAAGAGGTGAGTGACCACGATCCAGCCGGAGGTCGAGCTGGGAACACACTATACTACTAGTAGTTCACTTGAGCTTGTACAGTTCACGTAGCTTTGAATGTCGAATATGAGTTTTTTTCGTTCTTTTTCTCTACCAAAATATGACCAATTTACGTTCGAAAACCAGTAAATTGTGTTAAACTAATCATAGCTTTCTAGCCACATCTAAAATGTGAGGCAAATCTGCCTTCAAACAAAAAAGGTTTGGCTTTTCGTATCAATTTCTATCTTCCAGCAGCAGCCATCTTGGATGGTGGTTCGCATCGCCAAATAAATTTTAAAAGGGGACGACCCAGGGACCGACCACCTCTGCTGCCACGTTTGTTTTCACTTGGTCCAGAAGCTTCAGAGAATAAAACCTTCGTGTGATCCTCTGACAAAATAAGCCTCACTGGCATACAAGAGGAATTAGCGAAAACGATAAATTAATAAGAAAAGTCTTCATCCTTAGCTAAATGACTGATAATAATTCTTTAACTATAATAACCTGAGCCACTACTGACTTAAAACGAAGGAGTTACGATTATTTTGATGAAATTTCTATCGTTAGTAATAACGAGCCATCTTGGTTGGTGATCGGGGTCATCTGACACAGTTTTGAGAAAGACTAACCTCCACCATTCTTGCCAATATTGGTTCAGATTGGCCCGGGAGTTTTAATGAAGAGTGAAAAATGAAAAGTTAACAGATTAGGGATTGGGAGTGAAGAGTAACTGATGGTGTATAAACAGGAAGAGGATATAGAGAGGATGAGGGACAGAGAGACAGAAAAATGGAAAGGATGGAGTAGACAGTGAAGGGGCTGGACTGAAAGAAAATTAGAATGAAAGGGCGTGACCGGTGGGTGGAGAAAGACAAGGGGTTGGACTAGAGGGGAAACAAAGAGAGGGCGATGTTGGAAGAGGAACAGAGAAGTTGGGGATGGAATGGAGCATAAAGCAGATGGGGTTGGGAAGGATCAGAGAAGCGGTGGCGCTGCAAAGAGGATTGGATGGGTAGGGTTAGAAAGAGGGTGAGGCTGAGAGGGGTGAAATGGGCGGGTATGCATGGAAGGTGTCAACAATGCATGTATTTGGGAAGAAGAGTGCCAAAGGCAATGGGGCTGGAGGAGTGCCAGAGGTAGTAGGGGTTTAGAGGTGCCAGAGTAGTTAGGCTGGAGGGATGCCAGAGACAGTGGGGCTGGAAGAGTGTCTGAGGCACAGGGTCTAGAGACAGTGGAGTTGGAGGGGTGCCAGAGACCAGAGGCAATGGGGCTGGAGGGGTGCCAGAGACCAGAGGCAATGGGGCTGGAGGGGTGCCACAGACAGAGGGGCTGGAGGGGTGCCAGAGACAGAGGGGCTGGACGGGTGCCAGAGGCAGAAGGCATGGAGGAGTGCCAGACAGTGAGGCTGGAGGAGTGCCAAAGACAGTGGGGCTGGAGGAGTGCCAAAGACAGTGGGGCTGGAGGGGTGCCAGATGTAGGGGTATGGAGGAGTGCCAGAAACTGAGGCTAGAGGAGTGCCAAAAACAGGCAGGATGAGTGCCACGTAGTAGGCATGTAGGTATGTAAGAATGCCAAAGGCAGTGGGCCTGGAGTGAAGGAGGCAGAGGTACTGGAGGAGTGCCAGAGGTAACGCATCTGAAGTGCTAGAGGCGGAGAGAATGGAGGAGTGCCAGAAGCAAAGGGACTAGAAAACTCCCAGAGGCAGGAAGATGAGGAACTGCCATAGGGTTGGAAGAGTGCCAGATGGGAAGTGACCATGAGGTTGGAAGTGCCAGATGGGAAGTGAAGTTAGGGTAATGCCACATGGGTAGTGATGTTGGAGGAGTGCCAGATGGGAACTGAGGTTGGAGAAGTGTCTTAGACAAAATAACTTGAGAAGTACCAGAGGCGGTGGGGTTAGTGGGGTGCCAGAGGTCTAGTGCTAAATCATGGACAGAGATCCACTCTGGCTGGAAGGCAGAACTGGGACAGGCCGGGTTGGAAAGAGGAGGGAAGGGTGAGATCAAGGAAGAGCAGAAAAGAAGACACGATAGGAAAGGGTTCTAAGGAAGCAGACTGCAGGGAGCTGGGAATACAGACAGAAGTAAGCCGGCTGGTGAGACGAAACAGAGGAGGGAGGTGCAGAAACAGACAAGACGAAGCTGTGGAAACAGCAAAGAGCTGGAGAAATGGAAAGGAGGTAAATGGAGAAACAAAAAAAAAGAGAACTAGAGAAGGAAGTTTGGAAAACATACAGAAGTAAGATTGGGAGAGGAAGAGAAGAGAGATCAGGGAAAGAGGAAGAGAAAGGTGCTGGGGAAGAGGGACTGGGAAAACAGAAGTGAGCTGGAGAAAGGAGGGAACTGGGAGAACAGAGAAGTGAGGGAGCTGGAGAAAGAGAGAGAAGGGAGTTGGGAAAACAAATAAGAGGGACTTCGAAAAGATGGAAAGACGAGACAACTGGTGAAACAGACAGCAGGGAATTGGTGAAAGAGAGCTGGTGAAACAGACAGGAGGGGGTAAAAGAAAGAGAAGAGGTAGCGGGGGAAAGAGACAGGAAGAGGTTGAGGAAAGAGAGAAGACAGCTGATGACACAGACGGGAAGGGGTTGACGAAAAAGATGAGACAGCTAGAGAAACTTACAGGAGGGAGTTAGAGAAATAGAGGATAGTTAAAGAAACAGACAGGTGGGATATGGGAAAAGAGAGGAGACACACTGGAGAAACAGAAGAGAGAGAGAGAGAGAGAGAGAGAGAGAGAGAGAGAGAGAGAGAGAGAGAGAGAGAGAGAGAGAGAGCGAGAGCGAGAGGAAGAAGCTGGCGAAACAGAGAGAATATAGGGCTAGGGAAACAATGAGAAAAACGGAGAGGGAGAGGGAAATAAAAGAGAGGACAAAGCTGGAGGGAAGACAATGGTGCAGCACTGGAGGGACAACAAGCCAGCCGGGCGGGGAAGGGAGAAAGTAAAACTGGTTGGCTGGAGGGTAGACAGTAAGCCAGGATGGCTGGAGGGTAGACAGTAAGCCAGGTTGGCTGGAGGGTAGACAGTAAGCCAGGATGGCTGGAGGGTAGACAGTAAGCCAGGTTGGCTGGAGGGTAAACAGTAAGCCAGGTGGGCTGGAGGGTAGACAGTAAGCCAGGTGGGCTGGAGGGTAGACAGTAAGCCAGGTGGGCTGGAGGTTAGACAGTAAGCCAGGTTGGCTGGAGGGTAGACAGTAACCCAGGTGGGCCGGAGGGAAGCAACGGAAGGTTGAGGGGTCTGCAGGGGGTGAGCGACACAGACCATAATACTGAAGTAAACACCTAACTCTGGCCTGGGCGCTCGCTCCCTGGGGTGCATCTGCAGGTAAATTGTATCGTGAGCGAGGCAGCTTTTGAACCAAGTGCACCCAAACCATAGTCTGCGATACTCAAGACGCAACTTATCTCGCCTGAGACCAGCACACACACACATATATACATATATATATATATATATATATATATATATATATATATATATATATATATATATATATATAAACCAGAATCGTTAAGCTCCCGTCCTGTACGTAGCCTACATTCTATCATGTATTCTGTGCGACTTCTGGTCTGTTCTGTTCTCACTCACAACTTCTACACTCACCTCATGCCCACTCATTCCCTCCTCTATTACAGTGGAAGTATTTCCTCATTCCATTACTCTTGGTCAGGATCTCGCTGATCCACTCCCCGTCGTCAGTACACAATCTCTGGTGAGGCAGGTCATCTGTTGCGTCTTGCTTTCGCTCTATCCTCACGTTCATAGCTCATATATGTCCTTTTTTATTCCCCTGTGATCTAATCACTTATAATTAGGTCATGACCTACGCTATGTCCGATATAATTTCTGGTTCACAGAGGAGTATAATACGTCTGCTTATCACTACTCTTCCAGATGATAAAACTAACACAACGTAGTTAACTGTTAAAAGATTTTAACCTTCACTGAAGCTTTATTGATGGTAGACCTAAAAGGTAAATTCTGAGTAAACCAAATAAGACAATATCTGAATGAAAACTCGGAAGCAGAAACGAGAAAGTTTGAAACTCAGTTCAGAGGCGCACGTCTCCTTCACAGTTACGAGAAATGGCGTATTTTTCAACAAGAACTTTCGTTGGCATGAAAAGAAACAAAACAGAAGGTGAATGACCGTCTCAGATGGCAGGCAGGAAGTGAGTTTTTGCTCCCGAGAGCTGGCTGCCTGAGCGGCCGTCGGCAACTCAAGGTTGGAGCAGTTCTGATAACTGCTTCTTTCCTTCCACGTCGAAGCTTTGGAACTCTCTACCATCTCATGTCTTTCCCAGTAACTATGACCTGGCACATTTTAAAAGACAGGTTTTCCACTTCCTCCAAAATTCATAAATACGTTCCCTTGTCTTTTCTTTTCCTCTTTCATAATTCTCTCTCTATCTCAATTAAAACCCGTCCTTGATGGGGACATTTGTCTGTGACTGGAGCCTCCAATATATATATATAAAAAGTTTCTCTGGAAACAGCCACTGATTGTCTTATGCTCTTCGTCTTTTATCTATAATCCGAATAAAATGGCTTCAGACTAGGGCTTTCTCTTGATCATTCTTCACTATTTCAAACCTCTCTCTCTCTCTCTCTCTCTCTCTCTGGCTGGTGTGGAGAATCAAAGTTAATACCTGACACGTGTCCGATGAAAACTCCGTGATGCTGCTGCCGGGCCACACAAGAGGCAGGGCAGGTTCCTCCAGCCCTGATCATCACCACAACACAATAGCACTTGGTGGGACCCCAGGGGATGGCTGCTCCCTAGCAGGTTCCCCCCACCCCCCACCCCACACACACACACACACACACACACACACTTCTATGTTCGCAGAAAATGTTCATGAGATGGGGACCCATGTGTGTAAAACTCCCTTTCTGTACAGCACATATAGGTAATTACAAATAAGTAAACACAGACACAGAAATACACACAGACATAGACACAGAAACAAACAAACACACACACACACACACACACACACACACACACACACACACACACTGGTCAAGACGGACAGAGTTCAACGGTAAGCAGACAACACAGACTAAGTGAACTAGGGCTAACCTGCGTTCACTAACATCCAGTCAGCAAAGACTAAGGCACTAACCTTCACTAACATCCACACAACATAAACTAAATGAACGCAGAGGACCTGCGTTCACCGATAGGGACACAATAAAAACGACTTAAGTGAACGTAGGATGACCTATGTTTAACGGCAGCCTAACGACTTGGGGGGGAGTGTAATGACTTCGAGTCCTCTAATACCCACACATTGCAAAGTGCACATGAACGGACCACAGTTTGATAACACTTAAACTGAACGTATCAAGCGAACGTGGGGCTGACCTATGCTGGATACCCAGACGACAGAAAGTGGGCGTGTACTGACCCGAGTTTACTAATAACCAGAGAAAATGGACGTACAATGAGTGGAGGTCGGGGAGAACCGTAACAAAATGAACGTATGATGTACCGAGTTCAATCACTTTCACAGACAATGAACGTGTACTGACATGAGTTCAGCGACATCCAAACGAACGTGTGCTGACCTAAGCTTAGTGACACCCAGGCAAAATGACAGCTGTACTTTACTGTGGCGTCAGTGACACGCGAATGATGAAGACAAAATTGAACGTTGCGCTGACTCGGTCTCCCTCATGTTAGGTCAACAAGCCGCGGTTAGACTTTACAACCAAAGTCACAACATTAACCATGCATGATCTGATGACGATTGCAAGAGACGATCTTTCGGGAGAGCTGGGCCAACCCCGAACGATGTTGTATGGCCACACCGCTGGAGAGGCGGCCCTTTGCCGTGTGACCCCGCTGAGCTGAAGGCTTAAGGCAAGAGGGAGGGAGGGAGGGATGGCTGATGTAAAGGTAGAATCTCCTGTGGACGACGCTACTCGTGGGGGGTTCACAAACATGACCAAAGAGAGGAGGTCACGCACAACATGGAACACACACATACACATTATATCTGCAGGCGTGGCAAACTGTCCATTACCAACAACAGGCTGGCACATATGCATCGGAGATCTGCTGAAGAATACCATAACAGACATTATGTACACTAAACTAGAGAAATAACTCGAACACATTACCAACAAACTCGCTAAGATGCTATCAAGCAACACACTACGGAACATCATTCATAAATGGAGCTGCACATGCACATGCTTATCCAGCCTCATCAGTCATGACAAGATATGAAAAAAAAATCTATAGTTACTGCAATCCATATCACTGGTCTACGACATATAATAATATGGTCAACATAAACCTGTGTATGTACTGGGCTGTCCTCGGTGCGTCAACTGTACCAGACGCTCTAGTATATGTCTTCCACCACCACCACACCACCACCTACACTCTCCTTGTGAGTGCACGTTACCAACACGTATCACGTGAGTGCGTGGCCCGTGAGAGAGGAGAGCCAGGAAGAACGGATGAGAGAGACAGAAAGGGCCACCAAGAGCGTGACACAGCCCCTGGGGAAGGGTTGGCATATGACGGGAGATGATGACATAGGATAATCTCTATACAGTCCATGGTGACTACTTATACTGGCTGCCAATTGTTCAGTTACTTTATGAATATATTCAACTTTCATCTCCCGTCTCCTGGGTCACCCAGGAGGCCCGGGCAAGGGGTTTGCCCCGGTGTCCTCATACACTTAGTAGGCCTGGATATATATATATATATATATATATATATATATATATATATATATATATATATATATATATATATATATATATGGCTAAGCACACATAAAGACAGAATCAAAGGGAAAGAATGAAGAAAAGAGGGACACAGGATATGCATTTCCGTAGCATCTCACGATGCAAAATGCCAATTTAATTCCCTTGAGTTACTGTTTTGAGAGATTTTTTTGATACATATTCGCCATTTCCCGCGTTAGCGAGGTAGCGTTAAGAACAGAGGACTGAGCCTTAGAGGGAATATCCTCACTTGGCCCCCTTCTCTGTTCCTGTTTTTGGAAAACAAAATATATAAATAAACGGGAGAGGAGGATTTATAGCCCCCCGCTCTCTTCCCTTTCAGTCGCCTTATATGATACGCAGGGAATACGTGGGAAGTATTCCTTCTCCCCTATCCCCAGGGATAATCATATATATATATATATATATATATATATATATATATATATATATATATATATATATATATATATATATATATCGTTACTTGAGCTCGTACGCTGTAAATGGTATAGGTGTATTTGGCACACTCAATGACAGTCAATGTCATCAATAACCAATAACATTACAGTTTAAGTTCACATTAAGCACCCCAGGAAAACGTACTGGTAGTAGTCATTTACCGTGCACGCTCACACCCACCTAATCACCTCGATATCTGACGCGTTACCACACGTCATTTGTCCCGCAGACCTCGGTGGCTTCGCTTGACGCCCTAAACACCGGGCGTCCCATCACAGCTCAGATCACGGAGCCAGACGACCCATCACAGCTCAGATCACGGAGCCAGACGACCCATCACAGCTCAGATCACGGAGCCAGGCGACCCATCACAGCTCAGATCACGGAGCCAGGCGACCCATCACAGCTCAGATCGCTGAGCCAGGCGACCCATCATAGCTCAGATCACGGAGCCAGACGACCCATCACAGCTCAGATCACTGAAGTAGTAGCCCAAATACGACGAAAATTGGGAATACATACACGTGAGACACCGAAATTTTAAAAATCTACCCAATGTCATGTTTACTAAGGCCTAGAGGGGATGGAGTGGCCTGAAACACTAAATTTTCAAACTGAGCTCAGCAGGGGAGTCGAGTGTGATGGTCAGCACCAAGTTCAGCCATTTTTGCCTCCTGTCTCATGCTACACACTCCCATACGAGCGACTCGGGTAATCCCACACGATAAAGCTGAAAGCTAGATTTGATCCTGCGAGTGCTGGGTTAGGCGAATGCTAACACACACTTGGCTACCATCGTCCCCTTTGAACTATTGTATACAAATACCTGCACAGTACGTAAGAATACAACGGTAAACAAACGTCTACTTCATAAGTTTTTATTTACGAGCTATGACGACGATCACATTGATAAATTCAATTTACACGTGAACTACAAAAGGGATGAACCTGCGCCCCCTTCCCTCCACCTGCACCCACCGCCGTACCGTCCAACATTATCCACGACGGAAGTCCAAGTAACACTTGGTCAACGGTTGCTATGTACACCGTCGTCAGGGCATGTATCAGTAACTACGGCATGGATATTACTGCTCACTAATGACAAGCAATCATGAAGTAAGTGACACAAACTATCCAAAAGTTATGAATGCGCGTCACCCAGAACCTAACCCTCTGCAAGTGTATCAACGCACACTACCCAACAACCCCTGCAGGTGTCACCCAGTACCCAACAACCCCTGCAGGTGTCACTCAGTACCCAACAACCTCTGCAAGTGTCACCCAGTACCCAACAACCTCTGCAGGTGTCACCCAGTACCCAACAACCTCTGCAGGTGTCACCCAGTACCCAACAACCTCTGCAGGTGTCACCCAGTATCCAACAACCTCTGCAGGTGTCACCCAGTATCCAACAACCTCTGCAGGTGTCACCCAGTACCCAACAACCTCTGCAGGTGTCACCCAGTATCCAACAACCTCTGCAGGTGTCACCCAGTACCCAACCACCTCTGGAGGTGCATAGTTAAAGCCTACGTGACAAGCAGGCGAGGTGAAGTATCACTTGTTTACCCTCGACATAACCCCTTGCTGGCACCTTAACTACACGACATGTGTTTACTAATCACCTCATGATAACTTCCTGGAGGTCCTTAATGATAAGTGAGTATGACTCACTTGACCTTCACCTTGGGGCCAGCTCTGGCCAATTTGTTCAATTCGGGCTTCAGTGGTGGACCCGGGAGCAGCACTGTCGTGGGTGCAAGAACACACACACACCTTTCGTCAACATTCTCCAACACTTTTCTACGAGAAATTCGAAGCCATGATCATTAATAGGCCGAGGGTTGCTTTTTAAGAATTTATTTTCGGGTGGTCGAAGTCCTTTTTCCCTGTGTCCGTTGTTATTCATTCATTTACCATCTATTTATTTACTTTGTTTCATCTATTCAGTCACTTCTTTAGTGATTTTTCATTTTCTGTTGATCTTGTCCTTTCTGGGGAGGACTGGTGGGCGTTGGAGTAGAGTGGGCGAGCCAAGCACCCCTCCCACTACCGACTCTCCCCCCCTGGAGCAAGACTCAGCCTAGCCTGCGTCGCAGAAAAACATGTACCATTCCTCATACACAAAACCGTCTGTCTGACCGAACACTGGCTCACCTGCTCTGTACGTTCTGTTGTAACCCACGAGGATCTGCTTATACCAGACATATGAACTCCCACCATGCAAGAGGTTCCTCTAACATAACACCGCTCAAGTATTATAGACGAATGAGGCGTAATGTTGACGTTTCCTAACCTTACGAAAGAGCTTCTCTAACCTGACGAGGAAAAAAGTTGTAGTTTGATTGTGCTGACGCTCACGCCACATACTTACTACTGTGAAGAAAAGTTTACTATACTTAAATCTGTCTAAATAATGTAGCAAAGGATGTATTAGGTATACGTATGTACTACCGTCATTTGACCCACACACCACCACTTATGGAAAAGCACTTCCGCCCAGTTCACTGCACCGAGCACCATAATTAATTGCAAGACAATAATTCACTGATGGTATCGCTCTTACATTATCAGATTGTGGCAAGGCCCGCGCCCTCATTATTCACTATCTACTACTTAGTTAATTATATTTCCTGTTATCTGTCCTCAAATGCCACGAGTGCATGTTAGCACGAAATATTCCAGCAGGTAATTTCTACTCGGACAAAGACGCTCGAGGCCACAAAATATATCAGACACACCATGAAACATGAGGCGAAAGGTTTCCACATGCCTGTCACACCTTACACTTTCCACCTTCAGAAACACAAGGCGGGTAAACTGCCTTAACCCAGCCTCAAAGTGACCTATGAATGACTTGAACGATAGTTACGTAAACAACCGTGTATAAGGGACCGATTCCTTTCCCGAAAACCTTATAAACCTCATTCAACTCTTCTGAGCAGTATAGTACACTCCATAATCATCTTATAATAACAGTAGATCATTCATGTGAAGAGTGAGTGTGATGGAGGGCGAAGATCTTACCACTGGAGACGCGTCCCCAGCTGTACACACTGTTAACGGGCCACCACACTGGCGGTTATAGCTCCCACGCCAGCACCGTGGCACAACGACATATGCCTCCTGGTTGACTGCCCCAGCAGATGCAGCCCAGCAACTCCGCTTACATTCTGTGTGGAGTTAATGCCATAATTCTTTCCGATCTGTTCGTGTGTCAGGAAGCGCTGGTTCAACGTCAAATGGATTTATCATCGTGAGCGATTCATTCATATCTTTAAGCTCGCTCCGTTTCAAGCGTTTAATAATAATAATAATAATAGTAATAACAATAATAATAATAATAATAATAATAATAATAATAATAATAATAATAATAATAAATCGTGTGGCGTGCCAGAGCAGGCAAGTTTGCACCCGTCACACTTGCGGCCGCTCTCCTCCTGTCATTGCAGCGCCAGCCACAAGACCAGCCAGTAACGGAACGTACGTTGAAATCACCGTGGAGTTTATCACTTCCTCATGCCTCCACCACTATGGCGACATACATACTGTACTGTGTTGTATTGTGCTGCCTGCATACGTGCGTGTCTTCCTCTCTCTGATATTCTGGCTCTTTCTTTCTCGGGCATTCTTGTATCAGTTTCGAAATCAACAGAGGGTGTGCGTGTGTGTGTGTGCGACACAATAATAACTCGGGGTACAGTGCTGGACCAAGCGCTGGCCACTGTAGTTGTGTAATTTGGTGAAGGGTTGTATGCGTGGCCAGCAGCACCACGAACTTGGAGGAATTCTACCTATGTCCGTTTCTGGGGTATTCAAGCAGCGCGACACAGCTGTGGTTAGGCCTGAATTTCAGTTCCACGCAAGCCCTGACAACGGCAAAGTTTTGATAAATGTAAACACGAATGAATCCCTTACTCTAATCTCTTCACTTGCTTTGCATTTTGGTTTTAAGCTCGTTTTCCAGAAGGTTCACCACAGGCTCCTGGAACTCAGGACCAAGCCATCACAATATTTATTCAATCAAAACAATCTGTAATAGGACACTTTTGGATTCTTAACTATAATTTAGAAACTTGCTTTACTTATAATAAATGTCCTTCTATTCTAACATATCTACTTGTAATAACTGCCAATCTATTCTAACATATGTGCCTGTATCGTAACATATTTACTTTCAGTAAGTGTCGGTGTATAGCAATAAACACTGCACTGAAGTAAGTCACTTGCCACAGTATCAACAGTGAAGTCCTGCAATACATATCTAAACTTGTCTTAACATAAGACCACGATAACCTAGACACTACAGGGAACGAAGGTGACAGCAGGAGCCCTCCAACACCTGCCCTGACCCAGCCAGCCACAAGGGCTACTACCATCCACCTGTGTCGTCCGGGCAAAACTGTACATAATATCTCAATCGATGTATAACAAGCGAGGGTCGTCGAGGTATATGGGATGGGAGACAGCAAAACCCTGAGGGACAACAGTAAAGTGACTCATATTATGCAAGGTAGACGAAATCAACATACTCTATTACAACATCCTGGACAACAAACATCCATCATGAACATATATCAAAGTGATTACTTGACGTTACATATACATACATACACAGACCCTACTGGCGGCCTGTATGGTGAGCACAGGAACTTCCAAGAACAGCTAAAGCTATGACGTCAGAAGGTCGGGATGACCGGAAACAGGGACGCGTGGTGACAAAATGATAACCGTGAAGAAGTTCCAGGATGCTGGCTGAACAATCATGGCACAATGCCACATATACATACCAGGTACCACAAGTGCGCTTACAAAAGACGTCCAAGAATACACACACACACACATAGACACACACACGAGCCAAATTCTTTCTTCGGAACAACAAAAATAGTAATCACACATACAGACAAGCGGCCCCACGACTGTAAAAGCATTTCTCCGTGCTGGAGATACCCCTGGTGTGAACCAAGTAATTCCACGCACGTCTGACCGTGTTCGACGAATGCTGCCATTCATCACAAGTCACGTCGATACTTAAGAAGCCACGCACTGATATCATGGACAATATCGTAACAGAGTGGCGAATGTTACAATACTGCTATGTAATACATCAGGGTGGTATTGTGCTACGTGACATTAACGCGACAGCCACCGTCCGTCCTCCACATAATAATAATACCCCTCGTTGTAACCGTCTCGTTGGGAGGGGTTCCCACACCGTCCACTGACTATCCTGGAAATGATGGAAGAGGATCACCATGACAACGGAATGTTTGGCGCCCAACACTTGCTTAAGTTCCACGTGTTGAGTGGCATTAAATGCTCCTGTAATGGGGTCATTACCGCTCGCTGCATTAATGAATGTCGGGGTGGGTGGGTGGAGGAGGGGGGGATCCCATGATTATGTCCCGCTACAGACACAATTCCAGGGTAGGAATCCACATCATGACACAGTCCTCCCGAGCGACCACGTACGGTCAGCTTCTGAAGCACGACGGCACGACCCTTGAGCACGACGGTACGATCCTTGAGCACGACGGTACGATCCTTGAGCACGACGGCACGACCCTTGAGCACGACGGTACGATCCTTGAGCATGACGGTACCATATTTTTGCACGAGGGTATGGCCTTGACCATGAAGTTACAACCCCCTGCACGACGGTACGATCCTTGAGCACGACGGTACGATCCTTAAGCATGATGGTACCATATTTTTGTACGAGGGTATGGCCTTGACCATGAAGTTACAACCCCCTGCACGACGGTACGATCCTTGAGCACGACGGTACGATCCTACTGCACCAGGGTGTGATCTCTGAGCACGACGGTACGACTCACGAACATGACGGCACGATCCTTAAGCATGATGGTACCATATTTTTGTACGAGGGTATGGCCTTGACCACGAAGTTACAACCCTTTGCACGACGGTACGATCCTTTGCACGACGGTACGACCCTTTGCACGACGGTACGACCCTTGAGCTCGAGGGCACGATCCTTAAGCATGACGATACGATCTCTGGGTATGATGGTGTATCCCTTCACCCGAGGATCAAGTCAAAGGTCACGCCATCGTACCTACGGATCATACCATTGTGCTCCCAGGGACAAGAAAAAAAAAATCGATCGCACTTTACAGTGGGGCGAGTAAGACAATACCGGTTGGCTAGGGTTACATAAATATTACTGGGGAGGAGGAGGAGGAGGAGGAGGAGGAGGAGGAGGAGGAGGAGGAGGAGGAGGAGGAGGACAAGGAGGAGGAGGAGGAGGAGGAGGAGGAGGAGGGAGACGGGGAGTAATATTTAGGGGAGACCAAGAATAGGGCGGTAACGACAGTCACTCTTGTCATGCACTGACACGAGGGCACCGCCTCCCTTGCCTGGGGGACTTGAGCACTTCGTCAGGCGGCTCGTATACCTTATCTGCACGATAATCTTTGTGCAAATCCCGCTGCCTTATCAGGCCGAACTTTCGTTATACACGTAATTACGGGACAATTCGCCTCTTCTGCGAGTACCTGGAGCGGCGGAACATCAATATTCCATTACGATATATGCGAGGCTTCCACCGGCAGAGCGCCGCCTGCCGTGCCACGACTCGGTCACGTAACCGTAATAAAATCTACAAAAAGAAAAGGTTTCTGATACATATGAAATTGTTGCCACACAGAATAAGACTTGCGTCCCTCAATCATGCAATGGCAGTCCTGAGCGAAGGTAAGGAAGAGGATATCTTGGGTGAAAATCTTCACTGTAGCTGTTTACAAGCCCTCGTATACGTATGTATTCGTACGTGTGTGTGTGTGTGTGTGTGTGTGTGTGTGTGTGTGTGTGTGTGTGTGTGTGTGCGTGTGTGTGCGCTTACCTAATTCTTACGTAGATGGACAGAGAATGTTACAATGATGATGGGACACCATTTCTTAAACTTCCTTCACTATCAAACAACTTTTTACATTTCTGAACGCTGCCCATGTACGATTGCAGTTCAAAAGTGGTGTCTGTGATTATTCCCACATCAACATACCTGTGGTACGCCTCAAGGAACCTGAGTCTCCAAACTTTGAAGTTCCTGGCTCAAGTTCTGTCTTCCAACTACCAATGTTTCCTCTGTTTCGCTTACTTTTCTCCTAATTCTTTAAATTTCTTATCTTTCTTCGTCTATCTAAACTCCTGCCATGGCGCCGTAGCGTCCTGTCTACGCAAGTCGAGATCCTCTACCTCGGGGATTTCCACGTTCACCACAGGGACTGGGTGAATTCCTCCAATCCGGAGGGTGGGGGAGGTTGAAGCCCTCGCGTCCTCCGTTCGCAATGATCTAGATCACATTATCACCCACTCCATCCATATTCCTGTCCGCTGTGACCAATCTCCAAATATTCTGGATCTGTTTTTCATCTCTAATCCTTCGCGCTGCAGCTACACAACCTCACCCCAAATGGTTCATGTGATCACACTCTCATGGATGTATCTATTCCAAACGGCACCTTCCTCTCCAGCAGCCCCTCCTAAACGTAAATAATGGCACCTCAACAAAGCTGACAGGAATTATTTATGAAAATTCTTCTCTGACTATCCTTAGGTGATGCTTCTGTCTAGGCCAAACGCATAGCAAGAGGTTATTGCCCGGGAGACGGAAGGGTTTATCCCCTCTTGCTCCAAGACGACCTCTTCTTCCAATCCATGGTTCAACCGTCCCTGTTCTCAAGCAAATCAGGCAATGGATCAGGCATGTCAGGCCTCGAGGAACTCCCCTTTCTCCGACTCCCAATTCAGCATTAATCACTGTAAGTACGTTATCCAGAGGCAATGCGTTCCTTTATCAAAAGAGCAATAACCTCTCCTCCTCCTCCTCCATTGACAGTTCTTTCTGGTCTTTAGCCAAGAGCATCGCTAACAACCTGCCGTTCTACCTTTTTCTTTCACTATCACGTTCTGACGGTACTATAGCTGTCTCTCTTGTAGACAAAGCAACTCTCTTTGGTCTTGTTTCTCCTCTTAACTCTACCTTGGATGACTCTAGCATTCCCTTGCCCCTGATGCTCCACTTACTAATCCTATGCCTCTTCCCCTTAATGTCTTTTCGAACTGTTCGAAAAACACTTCTCTCTCCGGACACAAAAAGAGCTTAAGGACCTGATGGTATCCATCCTGTGTACAAAGTTTACCTTAGAAATTGCACCTGTTCTTGCTCATCTGTTTCGCTTCTGTTTAAAAAACGAAACATCCCTTCCTTGGAACCATGCGTAGGTACATACAATCCCTAAGACATCTAAAATTTCCAAAGTCTGAATCCCTCGTTAACTCTCATATTCTCAGACTTCTTGAACCTCACGGTCTTCTCTCTGATCACCTGTATGGCTGCCGTAAGGCGAGATCCAGTGGTTATATTCTTTCCTATCTTACTAATGTCTGGTCATCATCCCTGAAAGATTTTTGGGAATCTTATTTAGTTGCCCTTGATATATCTGAAGCTTTTGACAGGGTGCGTCACTAGGGTCTCATTTCTAAGCTCCCCTCTTTTGGTTTCCCTCCCTCATATCTAGCTCCCTCTTTAGACAATCTATCTCCGTGACTGTTGGTGGATCAGCCTCTCCCCCTTCCTCCTCCACCAACAGCGGTGTTCCTCAAGGTTCTCTCCTGTCTCCAACACCTCTGCTCCTTTTTATGAACGATTTTCTTTCTTGTACAAATAACCAAATGCACTCATTCGCTAACGACTCAACACCATTTCTCCACATCCCTCAGTTCTGCTCCTTCCGCTCTCATTCGATCTTCATCTAAACTTGCTATTTACTCTTGTCTTGATCTCTTTTTTCTGGTATGTATTTGGTATATAGTTCTTTTAAGACATCTGTGGAGAGGTCTCAATTTAGCTCCACTTCCTTGGTTTCCATCGTCACCTCCCACTCGAAATTCACCAGCGCACTGCTAATTGATTCGCAGTCTCCTTTCCAGACATTCGGGGCGTTTCCTTCGCTTTGTCTCTTGCCCGGGTCCAAATACGTGACTAGTGTGCACCTCAGTCCAATATGGTCACTTTTCCCTTGATGGCGTCACTTTCCTCACGTCTGACACCAAAATCATCGTCATTATCAAGTTCCAGATCAGGTGTGTTCGTCGCTCTTTTCCTTCAATATACTGTCCTGGTAAGAGCATCTACATGCTGAGAGACAAATATCTTGAGTTTTGCCGAACCTGCATTCAAAACTGAAGTGATCTTTCCTGATATGAAAGCTGATGAAGTCCACTTTTGTCAAGTTAAAGTCGTCTATGATCATCACGTAAGGTGACTCCTCCTCCACTTAAGGGAACAAGTGAACGAGTGCACCGTTATTCTCGCCATGGTGACCTGTGACAGACTGCAACAAGAAAAGTGTCCTTAACACCTCATCGTTTTCTTTACCCGAACTCTCCGTTGTTTAGTATCATATGGCGTTGCTCTCAGTGAATCATGGATCAGGGCCAGGGCCTCTGTTCTGTCTCTTAAGTAAACAGTAGTCAACGGAGTTTATCAGGCCATCTGCAATGTCATCTCTCGCCCATGACTATGTCACTCCAATCATACGGGATTATAAGTAAAACAAAACAAAAAAAATAATTCGAGTTCCTCTCAACTTATACATATGACTTCGAGTGTTGTACTAAAGCAAACGTCAGTAAATGGGTTTCTGTATATTAACATACATACAGGGGTTGCAAACATCTGGAATACCGACATTCAAGCTCTCCTCTGGAGATTCCTGTCTGTGTCCCTCATTCCCACAATCCTTCCATTTCGTATAAATGTCTGCTTCTCCCTCCTCTCTCCTAAGTCCGGGCTCAACGTTCTGAACATTTTCCTTCCTCGTGGCGTCAGGTCCGGCTTTATATCACGGCCTTTCCGGGCCGTTTCGTTCAGCTTCCTCCAGGCTCTCAGGGGCTCATCCTCTAACGTCAGCCTTAAAGCACGCGGGTTTTCCTCGATTATTTGTTCTCTGTCCTGTCCGTAAAACTCTGTCCATCGAACACTCCGCTGCGTTCCAGCACTAGTTACCAATCGTGTTCTGGTCCTTTATGTAATACCCTATTTACTCACCTATACCGAACGCGAGCAAGTGGTATTTCCTTATAAGTTTACTATTTCTCTTAGTGCTCCTTCCATTTCAAACGTGTCATCCATTCACCTGTCATATAGATCGATGACACCAGCATTCAGCCACCAACAACCCCACAGCACACCAGCCGCCTAGCGTTCGTCTTCAGTAGTGAACGCCACGTCTAGACCGGTGAGGACTTGTGTGGGCTGTGCTGGTGTCCATTGCTCCTTGGTAATTACTGAGTGCAGGTGCACGTCCTGCTGCCCTTTACATCATGAAAATTACAGAAGGGTGATGCCTGCTCCAAATGTACATGCTGTGCTATGTAACTACTGGAGAGGTCATACCAGTGCTCCAGCTGTACCGAGCAAGTGGTGGCTAGGCCTCCACCAGTGATCCAGCTGTACTTATGGTTCTGAGCAAGTGCTGGCGGGGCTCCACCAGTGATCCAGCTGTACTTATGGTTCTGAGCAAGTGCTGGCGGGGCTCCACCAGTGATCCAGCTGTACTTATGGTTCTGAGTAAGTGCTGGCGGGGCTCCACCAGTGATCCAGCTGTACTTATGGTTCTGAGCAAGTGCTGGCGGGGCTCCACCAGTGATCCAGCTGTACTCATGGTTCTGAGTAAGTGCTGGCGGGGCTCCACCAGTGATCCAGCTGTACTCATGGTTCTGAGTAAGTGCTGGCGGGGCTCCACCAGTGATCCAGCTGTACTCATGGTTCTGAGTAAGTGCTGGCGGGGCTCCACCAGTGATCCAGCTGTACTTATGGTTCTGAGTAAGTGCTGGCGGGGCTCCACCAGTGATCCAGCTGTACTTATGGTTCTGAGTAAGTGCTGGCTGGGGGTACCTAAATATTCTATTTGATTGCCTTATACCGAGAATATCATGTATGCCTCATGCATTTTTAGGAAGTATAAACAAACAAAAGCATAAAAACTCAGACACCTATGTTTTCACATAAATACACACACACACACACACATACACACACACACACAGAAACACACAGAGACGAGTATATGTACAAAAAGGCAGTAACATATACTGTAATAGAGAAGGTCTGGACGATCCTAGACCATAAAGGTAGTACCAAATTTAAGAGGGCTGAGTTAAAGAGAACCGACAGAAACCTTAAATTTGTTTACCGTGAAAGAGAGAAGAGTAGCAGGGTGACCTGACCATAACCTGTAAGTTATGAAAGTACATTACGTCTCCAATCAACGGTTCTGACGCAAGGATAGATGAACCCGAGCCATTGCTACGAAGTTAAGCAAGAAATTTGAAGGAAGATATGTAAAGAAGTGCTTTCGTTGTGTATGAGTAGTGGATGTAGAGAAAAGTGAATGTGGACAGCGTACAAGTGTAGAACTTCCTCTTAACTCGTGTAGGACAAATTAGTGAATACAAATAAGTAAATGACACACTTACATTCCGTCTTACAAACAAACGTAGGTGATCGTCACCTAAACTGTGGTAACATCACAGTAACATACAGAGGTTGTGGTAAGGTGGTCGTCACCTAAACTGTGGTAACATCACAGTAACATACAGAGGTTGTGGTAAGGTGATCGTCACCTACACTGTGGTAACATCACAGTAACATACAGAGGTTGTGGTAAGGTGGTCGTCACCTACCCTGTGGCAACATCACAGTAACATACAGAGGTTGTGGTAAGGTGGTCGTCACCTACCCTGTGGCAACATCACAGTAACATACAGAGCTTGTGATAAGGTGGTCGTCACCTACCCTGTGGCAACATCACAGTAACATACAGAGGTTGTGGTAAGGTGGTCGTCACCTACACTGTGGTAACATCACAGTAACATACAGAGCTTGTGATAAGGTGGTCGTCACCTACACTGTGGCAACATCACAGTAACATACAGAGCTTGTGATAAGGTGGTCGTCACCTACACTGTGGCAACATCACAGTAACATACAGAGGTTGTGGTAAGGTGGTCGTCACCTAAACTGTGGTAACATCACAGTAACATACAGAGGTTGTGGTAAGGTGATCGTCACCTACACTGTGGCAACATCACAGTAACATACAGAGGTTGTGGTAAGGTGGTCGTCACCTACACTGTGGTAACATCACAGTAACATACAGAGCTTGTGGTAAGGTGAGAGTGGTCGGCCAGGTGAGGGTGGGTGGCTACAGGTTGGTCTTGCTTGCTGGTCGATGGTAATGGCTAGCCACCGTGCCTTCCCCACTCAGTTCTCAGCCTGGTGAATCTAAGTCTAATCATCCAGGAATCTCCAGACCCCCTCAGTCAAATCATAAAAGATCTATGTACAAGTAATCAAACCTAACATCGTAATTTATCTTTACCAAACATCTGATCATCCCGTAGAAAACACGATCCACACATCAATCATTTGGATATCAGGATCTCTCTACCACATTACGTCCTCCCCCACACCATAACCCAACCCCGTTCTCTCTCTACTTATATCTTAAAACATTCATAATTCGTGGTATCAAAGTGTTGTACGATCGCGCTAGGTATTGATGCTCCAGCCTTCATCACGAACGTTAACTACGAAGTGTTTCCGACTAGCCAGCGGGTGAGGGTTCCGTCAGCTGACGGCCCGCGGCCTCCGGCAACCTGACTACACAAAAGAGCAACAGGATGGCTTCAGGAGAGCCCAGGCCAACCTCTGGGTGGAGAAGAGCCTCAGACACCCATGGTTATGTATACAAAACACTGCACCCCTGGCTGACGTTGTGTGCCGGCTGCCTCAGACGACCATTCCCGAAGAGTGTCACCGGAAATAACCTTGTACAGAGGCACCACACACACACACGCCTGACCCCAAAGGCTGGGGCCAACGCTGAGCGTGTCGGCCAGGGTCGCGTGCCGCCTCACCTGACGACAAATTACACCACACACGGAGGTAATGACTACTTTTACCCGCTCTTCCTACCCAGAGCTGCACACTCGTATTTTACTGACTTTACACTTTCTCGACGTCTCTTGTTCCACTTGTTCCGGCTAATCATGGCTACTTTACGCTGGTATATCGTATGCAACATTTCTGTGCGTTGCTTGCCCAGGGCACCTCAGGTGGCGTGTCCTACCTCTAGCCTTCCACGGCTGCCCCTCCTACATGAACGATCCTTTCAGGACCAAGGATGGTTCCCAAGGATCTCTTAAGACCTCAAATTACAGACATCGGACAAAATCCCTCAGAATGAGAGTAATTATCTGACGATCTACACCAACTCAGGCCTACAAACGGCTTCCCGGATAGGAACTAATTACCTCAGGATTACGAGAACCCAATCATTATTGGCTGGTGATCGTGAGTGTGGTTTATGTGATCGCAGGCCACGGCTGGGGTCCTGAGGTAATGGTGGTAGTAACGTGGGTAACATAATAGTCTACTGGCACCCCTCCCTCTCCTACAAGTCATGAAAGAAAATCTCTCTTTATATATATATATATATATATATATATATATATATATATATATATATATATATATATATATATATATATATTTTATTGATTTATTTTACTTTGTCGCTGTCTCCCGCGTTAGCGAGGTAGCGCAAGGGAACAGACGAAAGAATGGCCCAACCCACCCACACACACATGTATATACATACACGTCCACACTCGTAAATATACATACCTATACATACCTCAACGTATACAATATATATATATATATATATATATATATATATATATATATATATATATATATATATATATATATATATATATACATATATATTAAAGCTAACCAGCAATCCATTAATCCCCCTGTAAGAGGTACGGCCAGCTTACCCTTCCCTTCCTCAGTTAAGTGATTACTCTCCCTTCCCTATGATAAGCAATTACTCGTCTCTCCCTTTCTTAAGTAATCACCTGTACGACTCTTGCACGCATTTGAACAACCTGGTTCGTCATGGAGACACCTGTTGATGCCAAACTGATGAGTTAGGTCTGGTTAGTATTGATGCTTCTCCTCAGATATGTATGCGTGAAGCATAAAAAGCAACCGAACGTTGCTATAAGATTAGCTTCTAATGGAGAGTCATGACGAGGCCTGTTAGGTGATGCAGTCAGTGGTGTCTTGCTCTTAGTTCGTGATCCTAGTGCGTAGTCAGTGGTGTCTTGCTCTTAGTTTGTGATTCTAATACGTAGTCAGTGGTGTCTTGCTCTTAGTTCGTGATCCTAATACGTACTCAGTGGTGTCTTGCTCTTAGTTCATGATTCTAGTTCGTAGTCAGTGGTTTCTTGTTCTTAGTTCATGATTCTAATACGTAGTCAGTGGTGTCTTGCTCTTAGTTCATGATTCTAGTTCGTAGTCAGTGGTTTCTTGTTCTTAGTTCACGTTTCTAATACGTAGTCAGTGATGTCTTGCTCTTAGTTCATGATTCTAATACGTAGTCAGTGGTGTCTTGCTCTTAGCTCATGATTCGTACACTATACTGAATATGTCGAAGTTGTTGATGAAGTCAACTCCACCTTTGACTTCGTAAAAAAATAACAGTAGGATTAGTTTAACCTCCCCAAGACACCAAAGGTAGAGAAACGCTTTACGACCGGCTTGCATAAATGGGAAATGAATACTTCTCGATTATAACGGGAGACTCTAACGTAGCGGTACCTATGTAGCGAGAAGTCCTATCCAATAGCTGTGGGCATGGACGCCATCTAAACGTACTTTACAGCGTCTTAATACAATTCCCCGAGAAAACCAACCCGCTGTTATGATCACTTATCAATAGCCTTCGCTCTAACTACAAATGAGGATCTTGTCTATGATCTTGCAGAAGGAGAACAGTTTGCTACGAGTGATTTCTGTCAGATCACTCGAGGTAACTTTCAACACGGCTTGCAATGCTGGTCAACATGGAGGCCGTGACAAGTTCCAGTTCACACAACACTTATAGGTCACCTGCGATCTGCTCCAGACACGGAAAGCTGCTGGGATAATACCATCAATGTACACGACACGGACGTAGCCTGGAAAAGGTTCAGTACGACATTCACAGTAGTAGAGGGAGCAGGTGCCACTGCGTCGCAAACAGTAATTTACCAGAACTATGACAAAATGTTGACGAATGTCCAAGAAAAAAGCCAATAAGTAACTCAAAAAAAGAACAAAAACCAGTATGATAAATTTACATTAATCTACTACGAAAAAAGCTAATAAGTAACTCAAAAAAGAACAAAAACCAGTATGATAAATTTACATTAATCTACTACGGAAGAAAAAAAAAAAAGTCAGAATAATCGTCACTAATAACATTATATTGCTGAAAAAAGCAAAAGAACACGAATAATTTCATCGTTACGCAAGCGGCTTTGCCATGTCAACATGAAAATAATCATGACGGTAAAGTCAATGAAGCCATGGCAAAGATTTCTTCTTTTCTTTTTTCCCCCAAATCTGTAATTACCACTGAAAACGCACTTCGTGTTTCAGATGCTGCCATACTGTTGTTAAGAGTACACACCTTACAACATGATGACATACACGTTCAAGAAATAGCATCAGCATTAAATGGAATGAAAGTAAACAAAATGGCAGACCCTGAGAGATTTTATCCCCGAGAACATGAATGAAACTATATATGAGACAGTCAAGCCCTCAACGGCTCTTTTTCGATGTCACTTGCCACAGCGTCACACTCAGATCTATGGAAATTTGTCATTGCGTCACCGATATTCACAAAGCGTAAAAAAAAAAAAAAAAAGTCTCTGCCTTGAAATCAGAGCCCAGTCAACTTCAATATTTGGGAAGCTTACGATGACCGTCATCTGAGACAAGGCTGTAAATCACTTACAGGATCATCAACACTCAGTTAAGCGATTCTCAATATGGTTTTCAACGAAATCTCTTCATGTCTGGCGTACGAGACGAAAGTTAAGTGGCTGATGTCATCTATGGAAATTTTCATAAAACTTGAAAAAAAAAAAAAAAATCATGCTTCAAAGATTACGAGTAAAATTCAATTGACATCGACACAAATGGGGGTTATTATTATGGCTTGAAGAACTGGTTTATCGGCAGTGTTATCTACAACGCGTAACAAACTCCATTTGTAGTTACGACATATTAAAGGCACACTTGGTCAAGTTACAGCAAAACTTACAGGTACAACTGTCTCAGTTACAGATAACAGATGTAAATGACGCATTAGTCAAGTGAAAACAGATAACACACGCAGCAAATTTAGTTACAACAGGTAACAAAACGTGATTAGTTCAGTTTCAGTAGGTACCAGACGTACAGTTCAGTTTCAGTAGGTACCAGACGTACAGTTGTTTCAGTAGGTACCAGACGTATAGTTCAGTTTCAGTAGGTACCAGGCGTACAGTTCAGTTTCAGTAGGTACCAGACGTACAGTTCAGTTTCAGTAGGCACCAGACGTATAGTTCAGTTTCAGTAGGTACCAGACGTACAGTTCAGTTTCAGTAGGTGCCAGACGTATAGTTCAATTTCAGTAGGTACCAGACGTACAGTTCAGTTTCAGTAGGTACCAGACGTACAGTTCAATTTCAGTAGGTACCAGACGTATAGTTCAGTTTCAGTAGGTACCAGACGTATAGTTGTTTCAGTAGGTACCAGACGTATTGTTCAGTTTCAGTAGGTACCAGACGTATAGTTCAGTTTCAGTAGGTACCAGATGTATAGTTGTTTCAGTAGGTACCAGACGTATAGTTCAGTTTCAGTCGGTACCAGACGTATAGTTCAGTTTCAGTAGGTACCAGACGTATAGTTCAGTTTCAGTCGGTACCAACGTATAGTTCAGTTTCAGTAGGTACCAGACGTACAGTTCAGTTTCAGTAGGCACCAGACGTATAGTTCAGTTTCAGTAGGTACCAGACGTACAGTTCAGTTTCAGTAGGTACCAGACGTATAGTTCAGTTTCAGTCGGTACCAGACGTATAGTTCAGTTTCAGTAGGTACCAGACGTAATCACAAAGTTACAAACGGCAAGGGACGAAATCTGTTACGTTAAAGCAAAGCAAGTAACGGAAGCAGTGAGTTGCTACAGCGCGAAAAAGACTTATTTAGTCACGTTATATTACGTCACGGACGTAACTAGATTAGTCCTATCAGGCAACAACACGTAATCAATTACGTTTCGTGAGTGACAAACGTAGCCTGTTTAAATTACGGCAGGGAACAGACGTAACTGGTCCAAGTCTCTCAGTAGATAACATACGAAACATTCACTTACAACAGGTAACACACGTAACTCGGTGTTACAACAGAAAGCATAAGTAATCAGTCAGGTTACAAGCAAGGAACAGATCAAGGTAGTTGCTGTACCAGGTAACACACTCATCTCGTTCAGCTACAGCAGGTAACAGCTCTGGTCACGTCACAACAGGTAGGAGCAACCAGCTTGCTAGAGCAGGTAACAAACGTCTTTTACTTCCATTAAGCAGATGAGCTACTGCGTAACTGGTTCAGCCGAGCTGGTATCAGGCCTACCTAGTTCAAATATATGGGACAGTCACAGCTAACTGGCATAGTGAAGGTATGTAACAGTCACAGCTAACTGGCATAGTTACAGCATGTAACAGTCACAGCTAACTGGCATAGTTACAGTATGTAACATACGTAATCGGTCCGGTTACATCAGGTAACAACACAACTAGTTGTTACAGTAAGTCTCAGACGTAATTGGTTGTTACAGTTAGTAACGGTATGTAACTGGTCCTGTTACATCGATCAACAGACGTACTTGGTACAGTTACAGCAGCTAACACATGTATGTGATTGTTACAATATACGTAACTTGCTCAGTACGTAACGGGTGTAAGTGGTTCAGCTAGAGCAAGTAACATACGTATCCGATTGTTACAAGAGGTAACATACGTAACCTGTCCAGCAAGGAACCGATGTAAGGGGTTCGGTTAAGTCAGGTAACAACAGACTGAACCGGCTCAGTTACGGTAGGGCAGACACAGAACAGGTTCAGTCACGGCAAGTCACACGTGCAACTCGTTCAGTTAAAGCAGGTTAACTGCGCCCAGTTACCAGCAGTTACCGGACGTCATCAGCTCAACATACAACATCCAGTTATCAGTCACGACTGTGGCACAGGTGGCCTCCGTCCGACACGGAACGCTCTGGAGGTGAGGATGTTGAGCAGCCACTACAGCAGTCATCTGGCACCATCTTCTGCTGCTGCTGCTGCTGCTGCTGCTACAACACACATGATAATCCAGAGAAAAATGCCTCAGAAAGTTTCGGATGCAATATGAGAAGTTATGACAGTCTGGCCGCATACTGAAAAACCATCACAAAATACATTCGCACAGCTGGCCACTCAGGTCCTTCCTGCTGTCTTACAGTCCAGGATATGAGTTCTCCATCACACAGTTGAGGTGGGGATACACACTATTTTCCACGACTGGAAATACCACCGAGCGGAGGTTAAAGTCATGATAGTCTTGTCATCTAACAGTTATTTAATATAATAACCAGAGAGCCGGTGTCAACTCTAACCTCATATTCAAAGCCAATCGGGATGAGTCATGGGGAGGTAGGTTGCCACCCCAGCAACACAAGACTCACACACCCAACACAGGAAAGACGGGCCAGGGTGGCACACGGGCCGCCCATGATGGATTTCCTTAACACGCCCTGACAACATGCCGGACATCACGATAAGACGGGAGCTGGAGTGTACAAGGAGGACAGGAAAATAAGTTGGACTTAGAAACAGCTTTAGGAATGACACTGAAACTCATGGCAGCACAGTATACTAAGCACTTGCCGTCAGTGAGTGAATGGCAAGATGAACAAACATGGTGGAAGCAGGGGAGGAGAGCCAAGAGGGCCAGGGCGGACGAGGCAGCACACCCAACGATCTCAAGAGTGATTTAACTTTGCTGAGAAAGTTGGAGTTTTTCTCGTGTGATTATTACGGCGAGAAAACTATTGCCACAAAGTTAAACGCTGCTGGCGAGCCGCCAGTCAGGGGCCAGACGAGAGGCGCATCGTCACGCTGGGGCAAATGATAGCAAAAATTTTGGCTCTGGGCGAGAGATAAGAATCATATATATATATATATATATATATATATATATATATATATATATATATATATATACAAAATGCAGCAATTCTATCATAAATTCAGTTTTCAGTGACTTGGATCAGCTCAAGTGAATGCAGTCCCTTTGTGCAGCCTTACACAACTTCAATTAATAACCAGTGTGGACTTCTGAATCTAATATACACGCCTTCAATCTTCACTAGCCATACAAAGTCAACTCTTCTGGTGGGAGTTACGTGCCCATTCACAAGCCGACCGTGGCACAAAGATCAAGTCCAGTACACAAGATAAAAAGAAGAAAAATAATACATTCTCGACATCCTCGTCAGAAACAGTTCAAAGCTGCATTTGTCCATCTCTTCCAAAGTCAACTTTTTCCCCTTGAATATTCAAAACTATGCCACTGCCTTATATCTTCCTCATCAACCACGCATCATCTACCACCACTCCTTTACCCACATATCCTCTTAGAAAAGAGGTTTAATCATGCGTCGTTGTACCATTTTCTTCACCCAATATATCACTTCATATAATCTTACTCGTTTTCATACAATTCTAAACTACAAAGCAAGTTAAGTACTTCTACATCTCTTATTTTCCTATCCAACTAGACCTAGAAAAATCTAAGATCTCCCGTCGTCACATCCCTAGAGTGAGGCAGTATATTCCAGCAGGAGAGCTCACTGTCGGTATACTTGAAACCTTCCCAATCACCACGGGGTCCAGTGGACACACGACTCTTCTCACACACGGCACTTCGCCCTCGACTTTATCCTGATCATCACTGCCAAATACCGGGACTAACATCCATGGAATTCTTCACCGTTCCAACCGATACTACGGATCCATCCGCATAAATTTTTCTTGCCCTAACGTGCATCCATTTTCGACATCCTCCACTAACAAAACCATCACCAAAGTGACCCACAATTCTATATCCAACTCCTCCCCTAATTCACCTCACTGAGCCGCATCATCTGCATACAAATGTGAAAACTTCAAATCTGTTCTACCACAGTTCAGCAGTATACTGCATCACTTGCTCTAGTTTCCCGTAACATCCCGTCTAATATATACATATATATATATATATATATATATATATATATATATATATATATATATATATATATATACATATATATATATATCACCTCGACTCTTTTTAAGGGGCAGTCGCGGCTCTAAATCTACGCCACAATCGGGAGCAGTGAATATTCATTGGTCTCTTTCGGAGTGAGCAGATCTTCAATGAGCTTGTACTCTTTTCGTCCACTGGCAATGATACAGTCGCCGAAGGTGACTTTTCACTCGCGGTATAACTTCTTGTGGTTGGAGTCCGGTAAAGTACACACACACACACACACACACACACACACTCATACACACACACACACACAGCTGGGAATGAGTGTAAGTCGCTTGATGAGGCTGGGTAAACACCAGGGGGCGGACGTGCATGCAGCGTTGCGCTCTTACTGGTTGTAATGCGATGTTGGGGGCTTGTAGCTGGAGTACTCGTCTTCGCCTGTGCTCCGGCTGTTGAGTTTTGGTTGTTATTCTCCAACAGATAGTGCTTTGGCGATGTGTGGGTATCCTGCATTTTGTTCACAGTGCAGTATCCTTGTAGATTTAACAATCGTCTCTCGTGGTTTGAGGGCGGTGTCATGCTTCTTGGTGACATGTAGTTTGATGGGGGCCTTCTTGAAGGAGTAGGGTGAGTCTCCTGGATAGTGGACAGGTTGTGCTTCCCAGGTAGGTCATGTTAGTGAAGAACTCACGGTCTCCTTGTTGACATTTTGAATTCATAAACTACATACGGCGGATTCCTGGAATGTGTCGTCTTTCGTACAGCTTATGATGAGGTTTCGATTCCAGAAATGAAATAAGCAAGGAATGCGTTATGGTCAGGAACGCTAATCCCTACACCACAGAGGTCTCTAAACAAATAAAACACACACACACACACACACACACACACACACACACATAACACACAAACACACGCATTGTTCTCAGACATTTCACTTTGACCACATCTACCTCCTCTGCAAAACCCTACCTATCACCAATGCCTCGCGACAATATAATATTGCTGGCACTACTATTCCTTCAAACATAACCATTTTTGCTCTCCAAAATAACGTTCTCTTTCCACACATTCTTCAACACTCCCAGAACCTTCGCCCCCTCCCCTATGACTCACTTTCGCTTCCATGGTACCACTCATTGCTAAGTCCCAGATTTCTAAAACACTTCACTTCCTCCAATTTTTCTCCATTCAAACTTACATCCTAACTAACTTGTCCCTCTACCCTAATGAACCTAATAATCTTCCTATTATTCACATTTACTATCAACTTTCTCTATTCACACACACTATCAATCTCAGTCACCAACCTCTGCAGTTTCTCTCTCGAAGCAGCCACCAGCGCTGTATCATCGGCGAACAACAGCTGTCTCACTTCCCAGGCCCTCTCATCCCTAACAGACTGCATAGTCGCCCCTCTCTCCAAAACCCTTGCATTTAACTTCCTCACCATCCCATAAACATATTAAGCAACCACGGTAACATCACACATCCCTGCTGCAGATCGACCTTCACTGGGAACTATTCACTTTCCTCCTTTCCTACTTGTACACGCCTTACACCTTGATAAAAATTTCTCACTGCTTCTCGCAGCTTATCTCCCACACCATATATTCTTAAGACCTTCCACAAAGCATCTTTATCAACTCCATCATGAGCCTTCTCCAGATCCAAAAATGCCATATACAAATCCATCTGTTTCTCTAAGTATTTCACACACACGGTCATTAAAACAAACATCTGATACACACATCCTTTACCATTTCTGAAGCCAAACCATACTGCTCCTCCCCAATCTGATGCTCTATACATGCCTTCACCCACTCAATCAATACCCTCCCATGCAACTTACCAGGTATACTCAACAAACTAATGCCTCTGTAGTTTGACCACTCACCTTTATACCCTTAGCTTTTACACAATAGCAGTAAACATGCGTTCCGCCAATCCTCAGACACTTCACTATGATCCGTACATAAAATGAATATCCTTACCAACCAATCAACAACATAATCACCCCCTTTATTAGTAAATAAAACAACAATACCATTGACTTCCGCCGCCTTGCAGCATTTCACCTTCAACAAGGCTTTCATTACCTCCTCTCTTCACCAAACCACTCTCAATGACTATCTCTCTCTTCGCATACCACTTCGACCAAAACACCCTATATCTGTCACTCTATCATTAAACACATTTAACAATCCTTCAAAATACTCACTCTATCTACTCCTAACTCTCGCACTACCTGTTATCACTTCCCCTTTTGCCCCTTTCACTTATGTTCTCATTTGTTCTCTAGTCTTTCGCACATTATTTTCCTCCTTCCAAAAACATTTCCTTACTCTCCCTAAAGTCTAATGATATTCTCTCACCCCATCTACCATTTGCAAACATATATTCTTTTTTCTTTTTTATCTTATACTTAGTTGCTGTTTCCCGTGTTAGCGAGGCAGCGCAAGGAAACAGACGAAAGAATGGCCCAACCCACCCACATACACATGCATATACATAAACGCCCACACACGCACATATACATACCTTTAACATTTCAACGTATACATACATATACATACACAGACATTTATACACATGTACATATTCATACTTGCTGCCTTTATCCAATCCCGTCGCCGCCCCGCCACACATGAAACAGCGACCCCCCTATCCCCGCGCGCGCGCGCGAGGTAGCACTAAGAAAAGACAACAAAGGCCACATTCGTTCACACTAGGTCTCTAGCTGTCATGTGTAATGCACCGAAACCACAGCTCCCTTTCCACATCCAGGCCCAGCAAAACATTCCATGGTTTACCCCAGATGCTTCATATGCCCTGGTTTAATCCATTGACAATACGTCGATCCCGGTATACCACATCGTTCCAATTCACTCTATTCCTTGCACGCCTTTCACCATCCTGCATGTTCAGGCCCCGGTCGCTCAAAATCTTTTTTCACTCCATCTTTCCACCTCCAATCTGGTCTCTCACTTCTCCTTGTTCCTTCCACCTCTGACACATATATCCTCTTTGTCAATCGTTCCTCACTCATTCTCTCCATGTGACCAAACCATTTCAATACATCCTCTTCTGCTCTCTCATCCACTCTTTTTATTACCACACATATCTCTTACCCTTTCATTACTTACTCGATCAAACAACCTCACACCACATACTGTTCTCAAACATTTCATTTCCAACACATCCACCCTCCTCTGCACACCTTTATCTATAGCCCATGCTTCGCAACCATATAACATCGATGGAACCACTATTCCTTCAAATATACCCATTTTTGCTGTCCGAGATAACGTTCTCGCCTTCTGCACATTCTTTAACGCTCCCAGAACATTCGCCCCCTCCCCCACCCTGTGACTCACTTCCGGTTCCATGGTTCAATCCGCTGCTAAATCCACTCCCAGATATCTAAAACACTTCACTTCCTCCAGTTTTTCTCCATTCAAATTTACCTCCCAATTAACTTGTCCCTCAATACTAATGAACTATTAGCTAATAACCTTGCTCTTATTCACATTTACTCAGCTTTCTTCTTTTATACACTTTATCAAACTCAGCCACTATATATATATATATATATATATATATATATATATATATATATATATATATATATAGGACAATCACATGTTTACCAAATGGCGTCCTAGCTTCGTCTCTTCGATGTATATCAACTGACTGTTATATTTCTCTCTTGTGTCTCCCCTGATGATGTGATTATTACACTAAAGTGCACTTGGGAACTTTTCGTGTTTCATTTTCCCCGTGGGCTCATAGGAATATATATATATATATATATATATATATATATATATATATATATATATATATATATATATATATATATGCTATTTTCCTCGTGAGCAAGGTTGCATCCAAAACATATGGCTGTGCCTTAGAAAAAAAATTGCTTTGCTCTTCCCTTCTAATGTGAATGAGTACCTTGAAGCTGCAATAACTCGAAACCTTAAAAGGTGGCCTTTGTTACCCTTAAAGACCGGGCTCTGGTACCCTTGGCTCCTGCATCTGATCATGAGGCACCAAAACATAAGTTGAGGCCGCTACGTCATATATTTTGAACGGGTGCAGTGAACTAAGTGTACTCTCAAAGGCTGGGGTTGCCTTTATTGGCTTCACAACGGCCTTCAAGGCCAATGTGCGGTAGCTAAGTGTGTTGTTGTCTGCACTGTCTTCTCTGCAGCTCCACCTTGTGTAGGTAATGAACGTCTTTCTCAGTGAATACCTATCTGGATTACTGCGTACACCGACCGCTTGAGGCATCTATCTGGATTACTGCGTACACCGACCGCTTGAGGCATACGCTATAATATTCCGCATGTTCTTCGCCGTTTCTTTTTCACGTGGGGGCCTCTCATACCTGTCGGTCCTGGTGTCTCCCACGCACCCAATCACGTCATCCATCACACGACGCTTCCCTCCCGCATCTTATCTCCTCAACTGTTCTCTACAGTTCCTCCTAGAGAGTTTCGCATCACTAACCCTGCAAGGCATCTGTGGAGCTACGACAGTTATACGAAGCCCATCACACTCTCGCTTTACGACGAATAACGCAGGCATAAAAGGCGGGAACATACACAAAAGAGACCTCGGTCATGAAGTGCAGCAGAAATAATAACACTGACGGAGGTATGACGAAAGGAACGTACGAGAAAGGTAGAATTGAACAGCTTCTCTACTTCCATCTGGATACTGACACCATCAAAGACATCGGCATTAAAGCCCAGATTTCACACGGGAGCTCAGATAGCTGTGAATTCCTGTATTTGTGAAATTAAAAAATATGCTCAAGATATTCTTTCTTTCCAGCGGTGGGTCGAGTGTGGGTGGGAGGTGCAGGTGCTGTCACCTGCCTGTCCTGGCCCCCGAGGATGTGTCACCTTCACTTGCCACGCCACCCTCCCCTCCTCACATTCTTCCTGATTGGCTGACGACATCTGGCTGACGGCCTGATTGCCTGGGCCTGAGGCAAGCAATCTCGTGTGTCAGCGGCACTTCTGGACGTGACACCAGTAATGTTGTGGATCAGAAATATGATGATGTTATCATGCAAGCGTCATGTATTTCTGTAAGGTCACACACACACACACACACACACACACACACACACACACACACACAAACATACACACACACACACACACACACACACATATATATATATATATATTGGAAAGGATTACAATTTTGCGCGTGATCAAGCATATTCCTATGAGTCCACGGGGAAAATGAAACACAATAAGTTCCCAAGTGCACTTTCGTCTAATAGTCACATCATCAGGGGAGACACAAGAGAGAAATATAACAGTCAGTTGATATACAACGAAGTGACGTAGCTAGGACGCCATTTGGTAAACATGTGATTGTCCAAGACAGACAACAAGCGCAACATTAACTTATTATGTTGACAAGAAGGTGAATTGTTTACAAATTTTATCAACAATAAAGTTATCCAATTTGTATAGACCTTCATGAATATCAAGATTATAATTTTTTGTGTATTCCAAAATAGAAGATTCAATGATATTTCTCGTGGTACTGGAGTAAAGAGTTAATAACTAAAATGGCATTACTCCAGTCAATACAATGATCATAAATTTTTAACGTGATTAAACAAGGTATCACTGTATTGATTGGAGTCATGCCATCTCATTTATTAACTCTAACTCCAGTACCACGAGAAATATCAATGAATCCTTTATTACTGAATACACAAAGAATCAACCTTAATATTAGTGAAGGTCTATACAAACTGGATAACTTTATTGTTGATAAAATTTTTAAACAATTCACCTTCTTGTCCACATAATAAGTCTATGATGCGCTCCTTGTCTGTCTTGGACAATCACATGTTACCAAATGGCGTCCTTGCTACGTCTCTTTGTTGTATATGAACTGACTGTTATATTTCTCTCTTGTATCTCCCCTGATGATGTGATTATTACACGAAAGTGCACTTGGGAACTTATCGTGTTTCATTTTCCCCGTGAACTCATAGGAATATATATATATATATATATATATATATATATATATATATATATATATATATATATATATATATATATATATATATATATATGTTCACTGCATGTGTGTTCACTGTTCAAATTCCACTCCTGAATACAATCAAGACTTGGTTCGTGTTCACAATCGATAAGCAATAATGCTCACGAAGCAAGTTTCCCCCGTATTTGTTCCTTCATGACTGTACGAAATACGCCGTTACTTACGACCAGTAAGCAAGAAGGTCCAATTCACTTCACCCCCAGAGATGCTACACCTTCACGCGACAACAGCGTGGAGAGAGAGAGAGCTAGTTCTGCTTCCCACGGTGGTGGTGGTGGAAGACAAGCATCAGGTTAGGTATGCCTGGCCTCGATAAAGGGCATTGCCCGCGGCCGGATCCCACGACACAATGGAGGAGGAAAGAGGGGAGGCAAAAGAGCTGTTCCAGATAGTTCCGGGGCCATTACTCACGCTCCATCCCGCCTGGGCCCCAACCACATACTCTACGTAGACCAGTGGCCTCCTGGCTCTTGAAATCCGGTCATCTAGATCATAGGAATGTCTAGCTGCTTCATTCCAGCTCTGCCATGTGTACAGTGGAGACAAGTGCTCTCCACTGCTTTCGTCCGGGTCACACTTGCCCATACATCGAGAACGCCCGGGCGTTACAGACCTACAAAACTCTGTATGGGTGGAGTAACGTGTGTGACACACTAATGACCGTAACAACTAAGGCGCCTGTACCCCTATCCTTATTCACAGGTGTTAGTTTACCACGTGATGTTCGCTAAATACGTTATAGCTTTACGTAACACACTTTGTTCGCTGTTAATATTACCCAACTGAAATTCTCTACAATACAGATTCCAATTTCATGTTATCACTTATGGCTGAGGGACACACCTTCAACACAGTGACTTTCAGTTTTCACCAACCACGTACAATATCACTGGTTGTGATAGAAATGGTTCCTTCTGGCTGGGCCAACAGATGGTACCCGGCGCTGCCGCTGCAGAAGACCCAGGTGGTGGGAATCAGCGTTCCGCCTGTACCTTAATCTATGCTGATTTTTTTTGCCCCGAAGCTGAAGGTCCAATCTCTCACGATAATTTCATAGATTTCTAAAAGTACAAAAAACTCCAAATTCTCATAAAGAAGAGGCAAAACGTTTGTTGCCGTAATATAAACTTCCAATCAGACTCATGCATATTTCTCAAACCAACGCTTGCCCAACCGACTCCACGATCCAGACTATGACTTGGGTCAACCGCCTCACGACTCGAGTTGCACCTGAACCACACACTTCGTAGCGGAGTTCGACTTGCACCAGCTGGCCGAGAGGCAGGCTCGAGCGTGCCGAGAATAGGTAAAACACCAGATACTGAAGAGGTCCGACGTCAGTCGTTTCTCTTTGTTTCTGTGGACAATCTATCGTAAATAATATCCATACAGAGGTCCTCCGTCTCTGTATGCATCATCAGGGAGAAAAAGAATTGAACTCTTCGACACCCGTGATGGCAGTTATGAGTATCTTCCCGCACCTTATCCGGCCAGTTATGAGTATCTTCCCGCACCTTATCCGGCCAGTTATGAGTATCTTCCCGCACCTTATCCGGCCAGTTATGAGTATCTTCCCGCACTTCACCTGAACAGTTATGAGTATCTTCCCGCACCTCACTTGGTCAGTTATGAGTATCTTCCCGCACCTTACCCGGCCAGTTATGAGTATCTTCCCGCACCTCACCTGACCAGTTATGAGTATCTTCCCGCACCTCACTTGGTCAGTTATGAGTATCTTCCCGCGCCTCACTTCGCCAGTTATGAGCATATTCCCGCACCTCACATGGCCAGTTATGAATATGAGTTAAACGCGGAACAGACAAGCGTTATGTTTCCAATCATTTCTCCGTCCATTCCCTGTCCAAGTGTTAAAAGATTCCGGACTGATGTTTGGTTTTTATTCCGGTAAAGTCAGACATACTTGGAAATGTCAGAGGATGAGGCCGGCTGTGTTCCAGTACAGTCTCGGGTGAGAGGTTCTATGACTGAGGCTTCCTATACAGACTTCAATGTTCTGTAGCCATAACAGTTACACTAACGTCAACACTCACAAGTATATACTGAAGAGTAGTGTGGGGTAATATACTAAGCCTCGAGGGTAAGGCAGACAGTGACAGGGAATAAAATGCTATTCCAGTCCTTACCAATCAAACTATGTCTATCCTAACGCAGTGGACATTACTATCCAGTTGCCTGGTCAGTGTTGAGGCAGCAGACCATCCATATCGCCCCATCGACCTTACCACACGTTAGCTAAAGCAGGCCTGAGTCCCCGTATCTCTATAATACCAATCTAAGCGTCCCTAACTAACTGCCATCTTTGAATCACTACACTGCATTAGATTTACTTCTGGCAGATCGATAAGATTAGCATGATCACCGTCAAAACACATTGATATTAGTGGTTGTGATGTGTAAAGACAACTCTCTGTTTACTCAACTTACCAGAATTTCTCCACCTACCAGGTCTCACATCCTAAACTCGAGAGTTCTCTCCCAAATTACCCTAACTCAATATATATCCTTTTCATGTGAACATATCTACACATTATATCACTTTAACAGTAAAAAAATTTTAGCTTTGATTAAAAAAAAAGAAGAAAATCATAGAAAGCAATGGAAAGCAATCGTCATACTCAGTAATCGTGAAATACTATAATGGTTTACTACAAATTCAAAGATTATCCAGCGCAAGCTGGGATCATTACTGCACATGTTTAGGGCCACGGCAGACCCCTCCGGCGTCTTCCAAGGCGTTAAACAAACACAAGAGTGCACATTGAGAAGTTTAAGATGTAGTGCCTGTTTATGTGCCTGCTTAAGAGTGAGTGAGACTTCATGCAAACTAGCAGCCACAAGAGCTAATCAAGCACAATCTGTACACCTGGCCAGCAGCAGCAGCCACAAGCATAAGGCAGTAGCCTCGTTCCGCAAATGTTCTCCGACGAGCGCTCACAACCGCTCGTATTATAAGCGCATATCACCCGCTCACTTAACCCATGTCCTCTATACCTTAAAAAGAGATGAAGCGTTGGCCTAGTCCCACAATCTACATCCCTAACATAAACCACTACAGTTTTGTCTGTGGAAATACGACTAATTAAGCACTTAAGTTACATGAACTAGATCCGTCTGTGTACATACGTGTATTCGTTGTAAGGAACGAGTCACCAAACCCAGCTGACAGCACACTACGGAGGTGGTGGGTCAGTCACTTGTGTGTGTGTGTAATTAAGTACAATTTGGGCTAACTCTTCGTGGATTACGGGAGGAGTGGTTTTATCTGGTGTTGCCGGCCGAGTCTCCTAACCTTGTGTATATACCCCAGCCTAAGTCTGGTACCCGTTTACTGACCAGCCCGGAGGGCAGTACAGGCCCTAGTGGGCCTATACTGGAACATGGTCAGTAAACGAGGCCCGTACGTGTGTGTGTGTGTGTGTGTGTGTGTGTTTCACGAATATAATAGGATGTGACTATTCAATAGACACTAAAGTCAGACCCCAGTTCCGGACACATTTCCTCTACAAATCTATCATTAATGTAACAGGGTTCAACATAATTTCCAATGTACATACACATTTTTACATCAGATGGGAAACATATAACAAAATCTACAACAATTTAATATATCAAATGTATAAAACTTAAAACTGACTTAAGTGTAGTAGGACTGACTGAACCCACCTATATTTGGGCTAAGAACATCTGCTCCTCCCTCATAAATGCTGTGCCTGTACGACACCCAGACTGCACCTAATCCTTACACTACTTCAATATTAAAACAATCATGCGATATAACAGATAAGGCTGACTTGGAAACTGTGCTGGTCAAGAACTAATCTTTTTTTTTTTTTGGTCATATCTGTTAACCAGAGAGAAAGCAGTTACTTCATCTAAAATGTAATGCGTGGTAAGTATGTGAACCTATATAATTAGCCCTGAAATCACTATCCTTACTAGCAACACTTGTGTGAAAGCTATGGCAAAGTTGAGTTGTATTCAGCAAATTGGTTTAGCTCTACTGTGTCAGTGCCCACCTACCAATTACAACACCTACATGTTACTTAGTATAAAGGTGACTCTGTCTTCTCACAAAGACTGTTGGTGTCGTGCATGTGATCATCTACTACTTCTCGTGTGAGAAATAATCCTCGTAAACGCCATGTCTATAGACGTTCGAGTGTACAGCTGCTGTGCGTGCTACAGCTATTGCTGTGAGGGGCCAGCCAACACAGCCCATGGTAGGGGATGTGTTGAGCAATGCCCCCTCAGGTGGGTGTGCTAGTGGTGGTAACTGCTGCTTTACCAGTCTGTGTGGAGCAGCCGTGCACCTGCAGCCACGAGGGTGGCTACCCAACTGGCGGCGTGAGAGTGTGGGTGGTTGGTGGCCGCCACTACCATGGCAGTCTGGTACAGCGGAAGCATGGAACAGCGTCGCACCGAGGCTTGCAGTACATCAGTACGTTTTGAGAAAATCACATACATAAAAAAAAAGAAAGTGATACAAAATTCAAGAAGAACAAACTACAGTCAGAAGCCTACCACACGGAAAGCTACAGACTGACTGACCTTGGGAATGTGGTGTCAAACTTACATACTGGAAGGAGAAAAGAAAACATGTAGGTATATAATAGGCACGTGTATAAAACGACAGATGAAGGGGGATATGCATATTAATGATTCATTTCAAAAAACAAAATATATATATATAAGTGGGGGGGGAGGGATGGAGGAGGGGGGTTAGACAGGTGACAGAAGAATCCCGAGGAGCCGGTTAAGGCCACCTCGACATGATATACAACATCAATAAAAAGATAAACAGAAACAATTGAGAATCACAGTTATTGACGAGTAATGCACAAGAGAGGATGACATCACATCAGTGGTGGGCACCATAGGCGGACCCCTGGCAGCTGGCGGGGGGGTCACACAGGCCACGACCAGGTGGCCACCAGGAGGAAGCCAGACATACTAACACTACTACTACGGGTAAGCGGGAGAGGGAAGCCACTACGCTGGTTCCAGGAGTTACATTACTAGGGCAGGGGTTCAGAGGGAGATGGGTGAGGGAATGTTGGTCTCAATATTCATGAAGTTAAGGCGCGCAACCTGGACACTTTGAGTGGGAGGTGTAGTGCGCTGGGGGTGACGTGAGCCATAATGCCTTCACGGGGGTAGGAGGAAAGGTGCAGTGCTGGGCATGGGTTACATGGTACATGTTGAGGGCATGTGATGTGGCACAGCATGATGAGATGTTATACATTCGGTAAATGGATGTTGCATGATGGTATCTCGTTCTGCATAAAGGAATGTGGTGCGGCACATATAGGAGACGCTATACATTAGTTAAATGGAAGTGGCATAGGGGAATTGGATGTGGCATAGGGGAATGTGATATTACACAGATGTTGCATAATGAGATGTGATGCTATACATTTATGAAATGGAATATGATGCTGCACTGATGTTGCATTATGGAATATGATGCTGCAATGATGTTCCACTATGAAGTGTGATGCTGCACACGTTGCATTATGGAATATGACGCTGCACATCTGTCGTATTATGGAAAGTCACCCTCCATAGATGATGCATTATGGAACATAATGCTGTCCAGATGATGCAATGTGGAATATGATGCTGTCCAGATGATGCATTGTGAAATATAATGCTGTCCAGATGATGCATTGTGGAATATGATGATGATGATGCGCAGAAGGAAAGTATAATTACAGAGATGCTGCATTATGGAATATGATACTGCAAAGGATGTTGCACTATGTGATGCTGAAGTGATATTGCACTACGAAATGAGATATGCTGCGGACAGAAAGCATTAAGAATGTGATGCTGCACAGATGCTGCATTATGAAATGCGATGCTGTACATTAGTCAAATGGGAGATGCGGCAGTAAGGAATGCGATGCTCTTGAGCAATGGGAATACTGCATAATGGAATGTGATAATGTACGTTAAAATCATGGAAGATGACGGAATGTGACGCTGAGCATTCGTTACATGGGAGGCTCTGCATAATGGAATGTTGTGCACAAGATACATGGGAGATGTTGCTGTCGTTACATGGAAATATTACAACAGTTAAGCAGTGACCTGGGAGATTTATGTGTATTGGCTAATACTTCTGTGATATACTACAGCAGGGATGGTCGTGTGTGCTCTTGACAGACTACAGGAAGGATGGTAGTGTGTACCCGTGACAGACTACAGCAGGGAGAGTAGTGTAACCCCGTGACAGACTACAGCAGGGAGAGTAGTGTAACCTCGTGACAGACTACAGCAGGGAGAGTAGTGTAACCCCGTGACAGACTACAGCAGGGAGAGTAGTGTAACCTCGTGACAGACTACAGCAGGAGTGGTGATGGTGGTGGTGGTGAGGGTCAGTGTTAGACTGATGTAAGATAAATCAAAAGTTCGAGATGAGACATGTAACGATGAAGAACTAATGGTGTAATGGCTTAGCAGATGCTGTAACGAGTATATGGGTGGCGTTACAGGGGATGAATGCGAGATGATCTCGTGGACATATGGATGGCGATGTGAGGGAGAGACGCTGAGCGCAGCTCTGAGGGAGATATACTGTGATGGGTTCTATGAGATAAATGCTGCATGCAGCTTCATGTGAGAGATGTTGCACACAGCGTTGTAGGAGAGATGCTGCATACATCTCTATATGTGAGAGATGTTGCACACAGCACTATGGGAGGGATGCTGCCTACAGCGCCATGGGAGAGATGTTGCATACAGCCCAATGGGAGACATGATATGTTCAGCTCTATGGGAGAGATGCTGCATATATCCTTATGGGAGGTATGCTGCTACAGCCCTACGGGGGCTATGATGTGTACAGCCCTATGGGAGATATGCTGCACAGAAACCTATGGGCAACAAGCTGAGTGCAGCCCTATGGAATGTATGCTGTGTGAAGCCCCATGGGAGAGATGATGTGTACAACCCTCTGGGAGAGATGATGTGTACAACCCTCTGGGAGAGATGATGTGTACAACCCTCTGGGAGAGATGATGTGTACAACCCTCTGGGAGAGATGATGTGTACAATCCTATGGAAGAGATGATGTGTACAACCCTCTGGGAGAGATGATGTGTACAACCCTCTGGGAGAGATGATGTGTACAACCCTCTGGGAGAGATGATGTGTACAATCCTATGGAAGAGATGATGTGTACAACCCTCTGGGAGAGATGATGTGTACAACCCTCTGGGAGAGATGATGTGTACAACCCTCTGGGAGAGATGATGTGTACAACCCTCTGGGAGAGATGATGTGTACAACCCTATGGAAGAGATGATGTGTAAAACCCTATGGAAGAGATGATGTGCACAACCCTATGGAAGAGATGATGTGTACAACCCTATGGAAGAGATGATGTGTACAACCCTATGGGAGAGATGATGTGTACAACCCTATGGGAGAGATGATGTGTACAACCCTATGGAAGAGATGATGTGTACAACCCTATGGAAGAGATGATGTGTAAAACCCTATGGAAGAGATGATGTGCACAACCCTATGGAAGAGATGATGTGTACAACCCAATGGAAGAGATGATGTGTACAACCCTATGGAAGAGATGATGAGTACAACCCCATGGGAGAAAAGCTAAAAATGATCAGTGGCTTGCAAGAAGTCACCATTCATGTGCTGAATGCACAGTGATCATGGAAACCAATGCACAGGGCTCATGGCAGACCATGCACAGTGATCACTGCAGACCATACACAGAGGTCATGATAGGCCATGCACAGGGGTCATGGTAGACCATACACAGGGGCCATGGCAGACCATGCACAGGGGTCATGGTAGACCATGCACAGGGGTCATGGTAGACCGTACACAGAGGTCATGGAAACCAATGCACAGTGGTAATGGCAGACCATACACAGGTGTCATGGTAGACCATACACAGAGGTCATGGCAGACCATGCACAGGGGTCATGGTACCACTGGGGATGCTTCAAAGGTGTTCAATTGTTGATGATACAAAGTGGGTGAGTTGCTCAGGCTGCCTAAAGGTGAAATAACTGACGTCACATGGCAGCTCCTATCCATAGGTCAACCTCGATACTGAGCAGTGGTTTGTGTTGGCTGATGCGGTTGCTGTCCAGTGGTGCGTCAGCTAATGTTTTGCAGTGGTGTATGTCGACTGACGCTGCGCAGTGGTGTGTGTGTTGACTGATGCTGTGCAACTGTGTGTCAAATGATGCTGATCAGTGGTGTGTGTCGACTGATGGCGCGCAGTGGCGTGTGTGGACTGATGTGCTGCTGGGTGGTTGGACAGTAGTGTGGTCATATGATAGTCCGCGGCTACGGTTGACAGTGGTGAGGATAGATGATGGTCCACAGATACGGTTGACAGTAGTGTGGTCATATGATGGTCCGTAGCTACGGCTGACAGTGGTAAGGTTAGATGATGGTCCGTGTCTACGGCTGACAGTGGTGTGGTCATATGATGGTCCGTAGTTACGTGTGACAGTGGTAAGGTTAGATGATGGTCCGTGGCTACGGCTGACAGTGGTGTGGTCAGATGATGGTCCGTGGCTAAGGTTGAACAGTGATATGGCGATGTGAGGTGATAAAAAAGCGATTTCTGTGCTGTTATGGGAACTGAGGCACATAACTTTGATATGAGAGAGAGAGAGAGAGAGAGAGAGAGAGAGAGAGAGAGAGAGAGAGAGAGAGAGAGAGAGAGAGAGAGAGAAATGATGGAAGGCAGGTGTGTGTCAGAAGAGAAGGGGAGCTGTGCGTGCGCAGGGGTGAAGGAGATACAGGCGCATCTTTCATGGGATGACTGGAAGTACACGAGTCCAGGTGATACGAGAGGACCGGAGTGCAATGTTTACAGACAAACAGGACAATTCTAAAGGACAGTCGACAGGTGTCTGATGGTCTAATAATGATGGTGGGAGGTGGAGGCACAACTGCCACCGGGAGACGAGGGAACACCCCTTGTGGGACAGACGGTGTGTAGCTGGTAAGGGTACAAATAGGCGGAAGTCACGTGAGGGAAGATGGGGTCGCTAATGTACAGGGACTGCCTGCAGATGCTGAGGTGAAGCGCACGACGGCTGTGAACTCTTTATAAGAGACCGAGCCTTGTTAAGGAGAGGCAAGGAGAGCAGCAGACGAGGGGGGTAATTATCATTAAAGTGACATGGCGCCGCAGTTAACGCTCATCATCAACGCGAGCGAGCGAGGTCACTGGGAGGGACGGCTGGGCGGCAGACACCTGACACATGTAATCTGCAGGGTTTATTTACGAACTATGACTGCGATATGTGGAGTGGACGTAAGACCGTCCACTGCTGGGGGGAGAGAGAGAGAGAGAGAGAGAGAGAGAGAGAGAGAGAGAGAGAGAGAGAGAGAGAGAGAGAGATGGTCCTGGAGTAGTGTTAGGGTGATGGTGCAGCGTTGACATGATTGTGGAAGTGACGTCGCACACGGTCGGAGGTGACACGTGTTCTACTGGAGTGATCTTGCAGTGGTTGTGGGTAACGGTGCTACACTGAAAGGAAGACGCGTGGACCTGTAGTGAGTACAGTCCAGCGTGACAGGAAGATAACCGTATCCTGGGATTACGTCATGCTGCATAAAGGGGTGAAGCCATCGCCCTCAGAGGGATGGCTCCTCACACTGAGGGCGTGTGAGGGGTAGTGTGTGGAAGACTTCATACACAGTATAAAATGTAGAGTGGAGGGTGTAGTAGTGAAAAGGATGGAAGGTACAGCGATGAGGATGAAGGTGTAGTGATGAAGATGGACAGTGTAGTGATGAGGATGGAAGGTACAGCGATGAGGATGAAAGTGTAGTGATGAGGATGGAGGCTATAGTAGTGATGAAGATGGATGGTGTAGTGATGAGGATGGAAGGTGTAGTGATGAAGATGGAGTGTGTAGTGATGAGGATGGAAGGTGTAGTGATGAGGATGGAGGCTATAGAAGTGATGAGGATGGAAGGTGTAGTGATGAAGATGGACGGTGTAGTGATGAGGATGGAAGGTGTAGTGATGAAGATGGACGGTGTAGTGATGAGGATGGAAGGTGTAGTGATGAAGATAGACAGTGTAGTGACGAGGATGGAAGGTGTAGTGATGAAGATGGACACTGTAGTGATTAGGATGGAAGGTCTCGTCATGAGTGTGAAGGGTGTATAGAGCATGTAGGGTGTAGCGTTGAGTGTGGAGGATACACTGACGAGTAGGGAGGTGTAGTACCGAGACACGTGGAGGATGGAGGGCACAGCGATGACTGTGGACCGGCTGGAGTGGGATGTGATCCCTACAACAGCTGGAGTGCTGAGACGTGCAAACGTGACACCTACGATGGCAAAAGTGTGGTGGTGTGTAGAATGACACCCGTATACCATCTGAAGTGTGGCAACATGCGTATATGACACCTACAACGGGTGAAGTGTGGCGCCGTGCGTATATGACACCTACAACGGGTGAAGTGTGGCGACACATGGAAAAATGACTCCTATAACAGATGAAGGTGTGGCGACGTGCAGACATGACACCTATAACATTAGTGATGTGAGGGGCTGATAAGAAGCACAGCACAAGAAGTGTGGCAACAGGTACAGGGAGGGAACATACATTACAGACGCAATGGTTATGGGCACATCAGGTAGATACATCTGCAGTGACAGGTACGTAAGAGGCATACAACGGAAGGGGAGGAATGGGGTTGTGACAAGGATGCATGAGACATACCACAGTAAGGGGGTGGTGACAGGTTTATATGAGAAATATAACAGTAAGGGGGAGGAGGGATGATGGGTATATATATAAATATGAGACATACATTACCTAAGAGGGTGGTGACAGGTATATATAAGACATATAGCAGTATGGGGGGAGTGACGGGTATATGTGACATACAAGAGTGACAGGGTAGTGACGGGTATATATTAGACTTACAACAGTATGGGGGTGGTGACAGGTATATATGAAAGATACAACAGCACGCGGGTATATACGAGGCAAGCAACAGTACGGGGGTGGTGATGGGTATATACGATACAAGCAACAGTACGGGGGTGGTGATGGGCATATACGAGACAAGCAACAGTACGGGGGTGGAGATGGGTATATATGAGACAAGCAACAGTACGGGGGTGGAGATGGGTATATACGAGACAAGCAACAGTACGTGGGTAAAGATGGGTATATACGAGACAAGCAACAGTACGGGGGTGGAGATGGGTATATATGAGACAAGCAACAGTACGGGGGTGGTGACCGGGATATACAAGGTACAACCGTACAAGCAGTACACTTGCGTGGGTAATATGATGTACTTCCAGGGACAGTTTGCGCACTACACAACAAGGGGGACCTACAGAGCAGATGATATTGGCAGACACGCCATAAACAGGTAGGCTGCAGCAGGTGTGTGGTGACTAACGAGAGGAGTGGAGGTAACATGAGGAGTGTTGGTGTCGAGTGTGTGTAGCATGGGGAGTTTGGTGATGATTGTGTGTACCATGGGGAATTTGGTGATGGCTGGGTGTAACATAGGGAGTTTGGTGATGGGTGTAACATGGGGACTTTGGCGTTGGGTATATGTAACATGGGGAGTTTGGTGATGGGTGTAACATGGGGACTTTGGCGTTGGGTATATGTAACATGGGGAGTTTGGTGATGGTTGTGAGTAACATGGGGAGTTTGGTGATGGTTGTGAGTAACATGGGGAGTTTGGTGATGGTTGTGAGTAACATGGGGAGTTTGGTGATGGTTGTGAGTAACAAGGGAGTTCGGTGATGGCTGTGTGTAACAAGGGGAGTTTGGTGATGGGAGAAACATGGGGAGTTTGGTGATAGGCATGAATGGGTTGTTTGCGAACGAATGTATGTATGTACACTGGGGAGCGTGGCAAGTGTGGTGTATCCAACGCGGGAGCAGCGCAAAGCCAGGCAGACCTGGTGTGGGAAAGATGGCTGTGTAGGGAGAGACGTGATAAGTAGTACGTTCATGGACAGATGCGCAGAGATGTGAGGCATGTTACTAAGGGCATGTGATGGGCATGTGATACACGTTACAGATCTGTGGTGGAAGAGCTGATGTGACCACTGTTATACGCTAAGGTAATGCAACGAGAGGATGAAATATTGTGACGTAATGTGTACCGTGAATATGTAGGAAAAAAGGAATGTGACACATACTGCAAGGAGAGTATGGTGTAGGGCAGAGGGGTCTCAAACTGTGGGTCGTGAAGGGGGAGAATCAGGCGAGTCGTGAGATGGCTTCGAAAGCCACACGTGGATTTTCGTAATAAGTTCACTTATCTATACCGTTGCGGGAAGTGTTTGTTGTTAGTAGTGGTGAAATGTGATTAATAGTGAGGGTAGGGGAGCAATATGGTGTGGTGGACGTGACCAATGGGGTGTATTTTTTACATTGCTTACTGGCTTGCCGTGCAAGCGTGAGAGGTGGCTTGCGGTTAAGACAGAAATGCTTGACAAGGACCCGGGAAGGGAGACTGTTAATACGTGGGTCGGGGATAAACGAACTCCCCACTGCGAGGGTTGCAAGACAGAAGAGTTTGGGATCCCCTGGTAAAGTGTGAAGTGTAGAACAATGAGGGAGTGGCCAGTAGACGATGACGAGGGAGCGGTGAGTAATCTATGAGAAAAATGGTCAATAATCAGTGATGGAGCCGTGAATGAAGAGGAAGTGGTGCACAAACACCGAAGGAGTGGTCAGTAAAGAGTGAGAGTTAGATTTGTAAACAATGAGGGAGTGGTCAGTAAAGAGTGAGGGAGTGATCAGTAAACAGTGAGAGCGGTCAGCAAGGAGCGAGTGGTCAGTAAAGAACGAGAGCGGTTAGTAAAGATTAGGGGTGGGGTGGTCAGTACACAGCGAGAGAGTGGTCAGTAAACGGTGGGGGAGTGCTGCGTCAACAGTGAAGGAATGGTAAAGAATAAGACACAGGACTGTGTATGAGCGTCAGCAACGAAGGGTTACTATACGATGGGGGAGACGAGAAATACAGCGCATTAAGTAACGGGTGGTCTGAGGTGTTACGAGTGGTAGAGGGCCTCATGTGGTGGAAGTACAGATGTATGGTACAGGGACGACTACAGCAGAGGAGCGAAAGGAGATGAGACGGAGAAGTGAAGAGAGGAAGGAGCGCACACTGTGGTGGTGCTCAGGACCCACCTAATGGGGAGGTACAGTGTGGTGGCGGAAATCAGGACCTGCGTGAGTGAGGAAGATCTTCGTGGTGAAGTTCATGAAATGCCTAACGAGGAGAGAGTGTGGTGGTGGAGATCAGGTCCTGCCTGAAGGAGGAAGATTGCGGTGTAGCGTTAAGGACCTGCCTAACGGCGGTAGAGTGTGGTAGTGGAGTGAGTACTGTTTCTGACAAACGGAGACAGAGTGTGGTGGTCCATGGATGTAGGGTATGATGCTGGAGTTCAGGACTTGCCTGACAGAGGCAGAGTGTTGTGGTGTGGTTCAGGACCTGCCTGACGGAGGCGGTATGATGGTGGGGTTCAGAACCCGCCTGACGGAGGTAGTGTTGTGGTGGAGTTCAGTAACCGCCTGATGGATGTGGTGTGGCTGTGGGGTTCAGGACCCGCCTGACGGAGATGGAGTATCGTGATAACGAACTGCGGCTGTGCCCACGAACCAGAGGCTGACTCGGGGAGCCACTGTTTTTAGGTCCTCCTCGAGACGCGCATGGCAATGTATTCCGGTAAATTTCTCTGGTTTATATAAATATATATATATATATATATATATATATATATATATATATATATATATATATATATATATATATTTTTTTTTTTTTTTTTTTTTTTTTTTTTATACTTTGTCGCTGTCTCCCGCGTTTGCGAGGTAGCGCAAGGAAACAGACGAAAGAAATGGCCCAACCCCCCCCCCCCCCCATACACATGTACATACACACGTCCACACACGCAAATATACATACCTACACAGCTTTCCATGATTTACCCCAGACGCTTCACATGCCTTGCTTCAATCCACTGACAGCACGTCAACCCCTGTATACCACATGACTCCAATTCACTCTATTTCTTGCCCTCCTTTCACCCTCCTGCATGTTCAGGCCCCGATCACACAAAATCTTTTTCACTCCATCTTTCCACCTCCAATTTGGTCTCCCTCTTCTCCTCGTTCCCTCCACCTCCGACACATATATCCTCTTGGTCAATCTCTCCTCACTCATTCTCTCCATGTGCCCAAACCATTTCAAAACACCCTCTTCTGCTCTCTCAACCACGCTCTTTTTATATATATATATATATATATATATATATATATATATATATATATATATATATATATATATATATATATATATATATCAACCAAAGACTTGTTTTACAAAATGTTTCGGTCATGCAAAATATACGGGCATCTAGAACGATCGGAACAGTCTTCAGTAGATGGTAGTGAAGACAGTGCGCATGCGTCAAACTCGCCAACTTTCGTGATTCGCAGCTTAACATAACACTGACAGCGAAAAAAAAAAGTTTCCAATCATTAGAAGACAAAGCAGAAGCTATAGTCTTCCTTTTTGCTTCCACGGCGGCCCGGAGACCACTTTGACCTGGAACTGCCGAGGTCAGAGCAGACTCTCTGTTCAAAGATCCGGGATAGAGGTGAGCTAAGGTGAGGCTGGTCTGGGTTATAGGTTAGCATAGAGTTACGGTTACGTTAGGCTACAAATGAGATCAGGTTCGATTAGCCTTCCCTTACAGGCGTGTATGTGTTCGTTCGTAACTTCCGCCCAAGGGAGAATATTCCTATGCTATCTGTACAATATTCGCTGTAATAACAATAATAATGGGGGGGAAAAAACGCTCCATAACAACTTTTTCTTATAAATGTTCTTGGAATCAAAGGCAAATGATCTATACAGAACTTTTGTAGATATAGATTGTTTCACATCATACCTCTGATATGCTCTTCATTGGAATATGTAAGAGCCCACTACAACAGTACTTACGTACTCACTTTATCGTAGAAATGGAAGAGGTGTCAGTTAAAGATTATCATTTATTGCATCACTATCTTGTTAGTTTAATCATAATGTTCCTTGCTGAATCTTCAAGAAACTTGAAATGCAATACATACAAAAAAAAAAAAGAAAAGAAAAAACTATGGTTAGTTAAACAAAGGTCAACTTAAGCTTTAATAATAACGCACAAAACGTTGATAAGATGATGTAGTACCACGTGTACGAACCTCTCTTGCCTCGGGGGTTTCCAGCCACCATTATGGTAATGACTTTGTACCAACCAAGCCTGGCGGAGGGACAAGCTCCATCACCCCTCACAACCTCCCTACCCTTGTAGCCTATATCATATCACACCAACGCGGCACGTCCCGAGTGGAATTCGTCTTTAATATCCCGTCTCCGTCAACAGAGACTAGCAATTTACGATACAATTCTCCAACAGATAGCTTCGCCACAGGCCACCATCGGGTCTTCTGTGATCCGTCTTTAAATCATCTTGCATGAAAACTCTATCAAAGGTAATCGGAGAGAGTGACTCTAGTGTAGATGCTGTTAGTCACATGTAAATATCATGACCTACACACAGCCACACACTTATGTGTACACGGACACAAACGGAGGAACTGACCGCTGGCGCCTTGAGAGCGAAGCCCCACAGAGCTGGCCACGATGGCGACAGAGCTTCTGAAGCCGCTTATGGTGACCCACAAGAACGTACTTGTAATCAAAATCAAACTGTCTGAAATATTTTGGTGCCTGTGTTTCGTCGTAAAAGACTACATATAAGTCTTAATAAGTTTACTGTGATATCTGCTACCGGTCTCTAAGATTAGATGAAAATTCATACAAGAGGTAGGAAGGAATATTGCTGGGAGCTCTATATTTCAGCCCATCTAAAATTCAACCTTTATATGAAGTTCATTCAAGGGTTCGTTGCCCTTCTAACACGTGAAAAAGAATGGTACAATTATTGCAGACAACTGATATACAAAAGAGAATCACGTACAACAAGATGTCAGCCAAACGTCGACCGAATTACAGATTGAGCCCAGGCGGTCGATTTTCATGTGTGATTAATGAGTGAATAAAAACGAGCTTTTCTTTGAGTTACTAAGCGTTTGTATATTGCAACATGACACACAGGTGTACAGAGTAACACTGGTCTGTCCACCTGGCTTAATAGCAAACCGACCCCCGATGCTCAGTTGTCTTGGATCTTGAGCGGTCGACCGAGGTACATTATTTCTGAACCCATGTCAGGTTTGTCTCCGAGGATCTGGGTTCTGCACAACCTCCAGATAACGTTATATTAATGCGAAATATCTTCTGTTGGCACAACTTCGCCAACGTACTAACAGACTAGAGCAGAATTCACAATCAGGCTCCAATCTGGAACTCGCCATCTTCCAGACATCCAATCACGACACCTCTGCATTTTCTCTCATCCTTTCAAACATACTCCATGTCTACAAAGTTTCCCTATTCCCCTCACCTGACAGCCAGTCACTACAGATAGATAAGTCTCTTCTTAATCAGATTCTCTCTAAGGGTTCTGAGTCCGTTGTCTACAATGCTTCTAACGTACCGTGAGCGTGGGTAGTCTGCCACGTACTCACTCCCACACCACCTTACCTTCACAGCCTTCATTTTCCCATTAATAGTTCCTCCATGCTGGTAATGCCGCTGAAATTACCATATAAAGGCAGCGTCAGGAGGGAGACGCCGTGAACGATGCCTACCGAGTGACCGATGTACCCAAACGTCTCCAGCATGTCATAACAGCAAGTCGTCCGTTACAGAATATTTCGAGCCTGGCACATTTGTCATCAATTTTCAGTTCATTCCTTTATTCTTCACTATTCATCCATTCATTCATTCATTCTTCGATGACCCATCAGTAATGAGTCTGCAGATGTCACCCTTCACTGTCACTCGTATAGCCAGGCAGTCAAAAGACACGCAGCCTCTCTGGCTGGTACGGATTACAGCTGTCCTTTGTACCTTCGTAATGACCTAGAGTAGCGGCAGCAGAGTCCTCATACCTGCAGTGGTCTCTTACTTTACTGGGGCATTAGTAAAGGTACAAATGTTAATCGCCAGTTAGTAAAGCAACGGTTAATTTACATTTTACTGGGGGGTCAGCTGCTGATTCCCAATTCAGTATCATTGTACCTAAATAAAGTACCTAAGAGATTATATCAAACAAGTAGTTGATCACCATCTCATATATCAATTAATAACACGCACCTACTGAGATTCAGATATGTACAATATACCAACTAACAGTTGCAATCATTCGTTGAAAGTTTCAATCAAATTGGCTTAAAAAAAAAGAATTTTAAGAGGCAAAATAACTACAAAGTCTGTAGTTACAAGATGAGATTATAAAAAAAAAAAAAACCGTTCTAATACAGGTATATTTGATAAGACCGAAGGATTGATTTTGACATATTCAAATCTTGGTTTTCCGTCGACCACATGATCTGAGAGGGGCATATATGCAGCGAGACCTGTCTATACTCTTTGAAGTACTCTGAATAACTGATTATCTTTTTTTTTTTTCTACATGTGGTTATAACGATGATGACGGCGCTAATTACCCTAACCAACCAGCCAACCACATAACCTGTGTTTGCTACGAGGTTTAAGGTTGTATAATCTGTTGATAATAATACTACGTTGCCCAAGTAACCCCCTCTTACGGGTCTCCTGCAGCTTCAGGGCTGCGCTGCATTCAGTAGGATGGCACTGATGGGTAATTCAGGGGCAAGATGTTTCTCGACAAGACTACACTCCTTTTCGTCCGCTGGATATGGTACAACCTCGCCAAGGGTGACCTTTCACTCAGCGGAGTCTGGTAACACCGTTTCATATAACATTACTGGACACTGAGGTGCTAAGTCTTGTATCGTCCGCTTTTCGGAGCATTTCATCAGGTCTATATGAATAGCCAACCAGCAGCGTTCCAATCCATCGATCATAACGTGTGTCTTCAGGGGTGAAACGGGATGCATACATACAGTGGTAAGTTAATGTTTACGAAACCATGAGATGTAATGACGGAATCTTGTAAAGAAGTGTCATTAAAGAAGTGTCATACTAACCATGTTATATGTTAGTGCCTACTAAACCACGAGGCGATGAGTTCAGAAACTATATGTTAAGTGTGTCATAACCCTTGAGAGGAGCTGGTCGGAAACTGTATGTTAAGAGTCTTTCAAACCATGAGAGGACATGGCGGGAAATTATATGTTAGCATCTAACAAACCATGAGAAGATGTGGTTGGAAACTAAGAGGTGATGTAGTCAATTACTGTGATACGTTCGTATCAAACGAACACTGAGATCATGACGTTATATACTGTGATATTTAAGTGTCTAATGAATTATGAGAGTGTGGGAATAATGTACTATATAAATATCTATCTAATTCTGAGATGAAGTGACTTATCCCTTGTATGATGTTAACGTGTGATCAAAACCGTACGGTGGAAATGATGAATGTCTTGGGGAAACTGTGAAAAGATTTTCATTCTTCTCTTCTAAATATTCTTACCGGCGACGAATACGTGTTTATAAACGACATTCTTATGAAACCAAACAGACAATACGACGTAGCGCACCGTTCACGACCGAAATTTATTTTGGCGGGAAAATTAGAAGAAATGAAACAAGAGAGCCTTCTGCAGGTCATCCCCGACGCGCATGACGGTCAGTCAAGTCAGTGCGCAGGGTTACTGGAGGAGATGCGGGACGAGCGAGGGACTTTCGCAGGGTGCACGAACAACGTCTCCCGGCAGGCTCCTTCCTGGTGTATAATGTTGTCTGGGAGACGGTGTTGTCGGGGGTGGGGGGGGGACAGAGTTAGTTGCTCTAATACAGTGTTGGTGATAGTGGTTGACAGAGGGAGGCGGAGAGGGCCAACACCTGGGACAAGATGTGGCAGCGTGAGGAGTGTGAAGCATGTGTGGGGGGGGAAGACAGCGGCAGGGGTAGGGATGCTGATGACGGTGGGTTGTGGCAGACCTCAGAGTGGATGTCTTCTCCCCACCACTGGTGTCCTTGGTAAGAGTGATGAAGCCTAGGTGATGGATGGGAGGGGGGAACCTCGGGATGAACATGGGTGGCTGGGGATCCATGCAACATAGGGTTTCCATCTTACAACAATGCTGCCCTGCCCTGCCTGGCTTCCCCCCTCGGCCGTTGGGTTAGAGGCGAGCCTGACCCACAAACCGTGAGTCAGGCACACCACTCACGGCGGGAGGGGAGGAGGACACCTTAGTAAGATATAGATCTGAGTCAACAATATATGGCCATCGGAGGGTGTAGGGCCTTGCTACGGCCGGCGTGAATATCAGGAGAGGTTCACAGGGTTCAGGGGAATGTGGTGCAACCTGCTGGGGGGAGGAAGGATGGGGTGACACATTAGAGTTGCAAGGCCGTAAAGTTGCAATACAACCCAGGTGATGGCGGTGTGGAGGGACCACCAGGCACCACAAGGGATGGCACTGTCAAATTCCACCGATAGACAGGTCACGGTAATGCCGTGGAACGGTGGTGTTACGTAAGACGCTAACGGAATTATCCCACATACACGACCCTTGGGTGGGATGTCGTGACCTATGACCTGGTCCAAGAGTATCAGGTCACAGGGAAGGCCATCATCACTGGCAAGGGTCGTATCGTCGTGATGGACGGGGGAGGGGGGGGGGGGGGTGAGTTATGTCGTAATGTGTCATCCCAGATGAGGAAGGGACAAACGAGGGTCGGTAGCAAGGCCATACCTCCTCCCATGGGGAGGATCAGTGATCCTGTGGGCTTCATATCTTCCCTATTATGACAAATTCAATATGTGAGGAAGGCAGAGTGGGCGGCTGATGCTACGGTGAGCCCGGGGTGAGAGGGGGAAGGGCAGGTGGGAGGGCATGCAGCACACAACCTATGGGGCGGACCACTGATGTCAGCAGCTAGCAGCACAGCCGCAGCTTTACATCGTAGACAAAAGCATCATTTTAGCTACTGCCATTCTTACTTAGCTTCCACCTTTGAAATATAAGGATAATTCGTCATAATTTCCAATGCTTCCGCATCGCGATAGTTTACAATATTCACAATCTTATATATATATATATATATATATATATATATATATATATATATATATATATATATATATATATATATATATATATATATATATATATAATGATTGATGAATCAATGTTTGAATGATATATATCAAATCTTAACAGTATAAGAATATCTACATCTACATTTAATCCCACTAATACCTACTAGAACGAAATAATGACGTGACCGACTAGCATAAATGATTCTGACCCTCTACGGTACTTGGCTACAGATAACTGACTGAAATCCTCGAACTAAAAAGAAATGAATGTATAAATTCTGATGTTAAGAACTACTGGCTTGGGATTACAGGAGAGGATCGTCTAGAACTTTCTCTCCGCAACACCGGCACCGACACGCCGGCTCCTGGAGGCCCCCTACCACTCTCTTAAAGTCTCCTCCTCAGTTCAAGAGGAAAGTCATCATTAAGGAAGCAGTAGTGTGTACTTACATCGATGAGGCTACTTTACTTTAGTGGTTACTATGGATCTCCAACATCTAATCGGCCTCATCGATTAATAATTCTTTTTTCTTACATTCCTCCAAGTCGCAGGGGCATCGGTGCAAAAAGAAAAAAAGAAAATAAAGAAATAAATCAATCTCTATCGGAAAACCAAGGGTTAAGCTAGAGTAACTGAGGGAACTGAGGAAGGAGGGTGACACACCAGGTCCTCGTCTGAGGAATACTTACTTTGATGCATCAATGAAGTAGATGACGAGGGAGGCAATACTGAGGATGAACACCAGCACCACCTGAGGGGAAGCAAGACACACTACGTCAACATAAAACGTACATTTAACATTATGAATCACATATCTAATACATGTATAGCTATCTTGGTAAAGACAAATGAAGACACTAAGACATGTACAACAACAATAACAAATAAATGGCGACACTTATGGGTAAGTAGTGTTGGAGCCAGATGGAAAGCACGTCAGGTGGTGAGCCCTACGAGCTGGCTCAACCGTCTTGGCACAACCTAGTCATAAGTACCCGCAAATAGGTCTCTCTCTCTCTCTCTCTCTCTCTCTCTCTCTCTCTCTCTCTCTCTCTCTCACACACACAAATTATGTAACATTCCTTATTTCTACACCACAAGGTAAACTTCATACACCACTGAGAGGATGGTTCACTTCCTCGTCAAGTGTGTAAGCTGGGCGGCAAGTTGGATCATGATTCCTTGAGCAAAGGATAGTACGACCCCAGGGTATGATAGCCTATCCTCTGACCAGACCATACTTTTGGTCAACTAGCGAGGCCACAATGATACACACAGGGTAAGGAAGAACAGCGCGCCGCCAGTTCCAGCACCTCACCTTAAAAAGCAGGGAAACACCTGGGACTCGGGTGACACTTCCAGGAAACAGGAGGCTGGCCATAATTCAAGATAAGAGAAAAGGGGAAAATAAGGCTATAAATCTCTGTGGCACGCCAGTCCATCCCTTGTGAGGAGGAACCCAGCCCCCGTCACCACGAGAGGCCATATTCATCTCTTGCCTCACACTACAAGGGTTACAGACGCCCTCAACTGTGCTGATAATTTACCTGCAGGTAGGTGCTGTTGCAGAGCATTGAGTGTATTATGAAAGTGCGCGTTCATATGCAATATACTCGTATTCGTATACATACGCGTTTGTAAAGTTCCGTAAAATGCTACCTCCTGATAATGTGAGCCTGATGGGATTTGACCGGTCTAGACCCTGTTGTTCATGAATGTGAGACGAAGGGTATTCGATTACTTATAATCGAACAGTCATTTCCTTATCAAGGGCAATCATAGCCGAGCAGTCAGCGTTCCTAAATACCTCGCAAAGGTCCCGCGTTCGAGTCCTTGCAGTTGGAGGGCATTATGCGTTCATATGCGCTATATTCGTGTGTGTGTGTGTGTGTGTATATATATATATATATATATATATATATATATATATATATATATATATATATATATACATAAAGCGCCTACTTTCTTGCTATTTATCATACAAACTGGCCGAGTAATATTTAGTACATGGGGGATAGAAGTGAAACTGGCCAAATGGGTCCAGAGTCCACAAGGAGCACACTGAAAATATATTCCCCGCAACAATTTCCAACAACAGGCTGAAACACAATGAAAGAGAACGGTGCAATATGACCACCAGCTGAAGTGATATTGGCGGTGGCACAAAGTGCCACGAGTGAGGGAGCAAGGTGAACGAAGGGTGAGGAGAGGCATCATGACCAGGGAGGGCATGTTGCTGGAGACACATCAGCATCGGGAAGGACATGTCTGTGAACAGGAAGTGTTCTCGCGTCCAAAGGTTCCCGTCTGAACTACCTCATTAAGGCCAGACCTTCAACGAAACTCAAGAATGGTGTTCCCAGGAACATTAGTGTCGCCCGCAGTGTTCTATCATAGTTTCTGGCATTGGAATAAGAATGTTTTTATTTTCTTTTTCTTTAAAGATATCGCATGTATTAAATCCAAGAGCCAGAGTTGGTATTTCCTTCATATCAACAGCCGTGTTCAGTCCGCGTAATAAGCCAGGTTAGGTTCATGTTCAAACCTTTTTGCAAGTGACATAACTCAAGCAACATCAAAACAAGAATTAGGGGTCTCGTACAGTCAATTGCTTATGTGCTGGGACACAAGTGTATAAAACATACAGTGCGACACGTCTGAAACGACTCGTGTAAGGATCAAGTCAAACGTGTATCTTCACCGTACCATGCAGGGTAGCCTGTATCGCGCGTCTGCCAGGCTACGATGACGGCACAAGACAAAGGCCTCAGGAAACTGAGGAAAGAGGCATGATTAACCAAACTGTATCTGAGGAGGTGAAAAACTTGCCTTTTCAAAAGTCGTGGTGGTTGGAAATGATAAAAGAGGCTCCGAAGCCTAACTGTGGGGGCAACGAGCTCATGTTACCTTGGAAAGTTACGGTGCATCATCACCCTGGTAACTAGGGCAGCGTCATATAACAAAGGCAGTATCATATTATTACGTACAACCGCTCCCTAATCAAAATGTCAAAAAGTATTATACAGTTCCACAATGCTGTTAACTGACAATGTCAGAAAGTCCTACGCAGTCCAGTGTTAACCGACAATGCCATAAGGACCAACACAGTCCAGTGTTACCGGCCAATGTCAAGACGTCCTATGCAATCCTATCCAATTCTCCGCATCCTATGTTACCCGACGACAACTCCAGGAAATATCAAAGGGATCTGAGGTATCTTATTACCGGAGACGGTCTGAGAGGATTCCGTGGTTCTTTGTTGGGTGATTGCTTGACATGGCCCGGAGTATTGCGCCCCGGGGCGCCGCAGCGATGACATCGTGATAAAAGAGTGTGGCAAACGTTGTTGCCTGTGTCTTGCTTCATCAGTTACTCGGCTTAGTTCTGAACCTGGGCATTGGATTGTCATCAGAAAGCCATCAGCCAGAGCTGTATCGAGGGAAGTGCTCCTCCTTCCAATATCTTACTCTCGGATCATCATCGTATTTACTCTGCCCTTCAAATTCTGATTTGTTTACTTGTCTGATCCTCATACCTCCAGTTAGGCAAGTTTGAAAACTTCATCACCAATATTTCTGATGACACATCCATTACACAAACAACATCTTCATTTCAGGTGTATCTTTGCTATATTTGTTCCTTGAATCAAGTTCACTGAAAGCATCATGATACAATCTTATTACCATCATCATGTACCATAATGTAACAAGCCTATTGTTAACCTTGTTTACATTGTTGTTCGAGCACCCTGGGCGGTGCGAGTGTGTAGCCTCCGTCCTTTGTCCCAGCTACAGTGAGGGTCTTCCAATTATCGTTCTTTGGGTAGTACAGTACTGACACCAACGGATTACAACGCATCTGCATCAATAATAATCTAAAGCATGTTTCTCTCATTCACAAAGGTCGTATCATTAATCGCCACAATGCCAGACTCGAGCTCCGTCCTACGTACTTACACCCCTGAGCAAGACGGCACACAACCTTGGGGCAGATGGCGTGATCTTAGACCTGACCTTTGTAGGACAGATCAAAACCCACAACATCATACACGCGATTTCGTACCTCATGCTGACGCTTTGTTAACATCGAGTTCCATGACGTTACCGCTGTGCTCATGGGGGTTCAGCAACTGCGGTAGTGAAGGCCGTAATAATGTGTAAGAAGGCCTCAGTATAACGTAAGGTCATTATCATACCTCGCTGGTCAACACATACGAGAAGACACAACAAAGCGACAGAGAAATTCCAACCAGCAGCCTAAGGCAGCAGAAGCTCCGGCGGCACACTCGCCATACAGAATTCTGGATTCTCTGCGACTTCCAGATTCTTTTTTGTTTTTTCTTGCTTCTCGGTGCCACCGGAGGAATGCTGGACACGAGTTTCATAATGGGAATATTACCCGCCAAGAACGCGGAAAAGGGAGGGAGGGAGGGAGGGTTACACAGCACCATGAGGAATATTTTCTTCAAAAAAGTTACGTCTTCAAACCCTCACGCAAGAATGAAATTTACCGGGAACCACCCCGCCGGCGGTATAGTTCTACTTACCGGGAACCACCCCGCCGCCGGTATAGTTCTACTTACACATCTCTTCCATCGTGTGGACGGCGTGACAGTATGCCACGTCAATGTAATCAGGCAAGATTTATGGCATAATAATGAACGAGCGGGAAAAGAGGCGAAAGTACCAAACTATTACGTCTATGAAGCACGCAACATTCTTGTGCTTCAGTTCCTGCAGCACGACCGGTACGTCCCTCGGGGGGGACGGTACGATGTACCTGATCAAGTCCATCATACCCGAGGGCCGTACCGTTGAGCTCAAGGCGTTATGTACAGAAAACTTGAGGTGACGAGGTATGCATAAAGTATACTGGGGAGGGGAGGCGGGGGACACTCCCTCCTTCATGTTATATCCAAAAGCTCAAGCTCTTTACCTGTTGTTATTACAGGAACAACTCTAGGAAGTGTGGCGCACTACCTAGCCGACCTCACGCAACCCCGCCAGGGTCGTTGCTCCGCCACCACCACCACTACACCCCCCCCTCCCTCACCAAGCACCAGTACTGGCCTCCCCAGGTCACCACGCACCTGCACTGTGCTCTCCAGATCACGACGCACAGTACTGGCCTGCCAGGGTCACTCCTAACCTGTACTGGTCTCTTCGGGTCACCACACCTCTGACCTAGTCTCTCCAGGTCAACCCGTACTTCCAGTGACTCCCCTGGTCATAACAAAGAAATTCTCACACAGGAATTACAGAAGAAGCAAAATTTACTACCAGATTAATAGTGAAACGCTTACGTGTATACCACACAACTCGCTACATACCATGATGTTAAAAGGCAAGAAATCGAAAGACATCAAATTTGATTGGCTGATTTTCTGAAAAGGTGTAGAGCACCAGGACTTCATTGTAATTCTAAGCGTTTTTGCATGAAAAAGATATCTTAAAACTTAAAGCTACTCATAGAGGATTGTCCTCCTTTAAAAGATGCCTAAAAATTACTTATCTTGGCTTCCTGTAAAATTCATCAGTCTGTTTACATAAACATCTATAAAATTCTCAAATACTTTTATAGTCTTTCCTACGTGACCATAAAATTCACATTGGATTCTAATATTCCTGCATTTCTGGCATTACTCTAGTGCAAGTTGCAAGTTCCACGGTAATATTGCAGTTCCAGATGCCGCATACTGTGATGGGTCTCCTCTTCATGAGGTGACCTTTGGGGCAACGCTGTATGATCAATCCTCAGTCGACACACAGTTGTCTTACAATACAGAATCCTGGTGAAGAAGGAACGCCATACTTCCATAACTTTCTTTTCGTTATCCTTTACTGTTTGTTATTCTTTTGGGTTTCAAGTCCCGTCTACATGATCATTTACATATAACGTAATTACTTATTCTGATCGTAAAATCACTATGAGATACAGGTAGATATAACTGTTTTCGCCCCAGCATCTGCTATTTCATTACCGCTCATACCAACACGTCCAGGACCACCACCAGCGGAATTATGTACTCTTAACGCTTTAAGTGGATTCTAACAATCCAGTCTCTTGGACTTCTTGAACTAATGACAATTCTCGTAAAACACCGACTGTCTCCTGGGTGTCCTGGAAGACCACGTAGAAGACATGGCAGAGACTGCCTGGAAATCTTCCCGTCGTGTACTGTGCACCACTCTGTACATGCTGGAACAGAGAGAGAGGAGTCCACGGAGGATTTTACCCTCGAAGGTTCAGTCGTTTGTATCTTATGATACCTCGCTGAGGGGGACAAGTCAAGCAGGTGTTAAGGAAAAACACCTTCCTGGTTCCTCTTACACTTTGTAGACTGATGCTGACTGACACACTTGACAGAAATTACTGAAGACCCGGTGCACCGCGGCCACTGTGGTTCCATCACCAGCTCCTCCATCAACTTGATGTCTCACATTGACGATCATATTCTTTCCTGGCCCTCCACATTCTTCCTCTTAATAATAATAATAATAATAATAATAATAATATTAAAAATAATAATGATAATAATAATAATGATAATAATTATTATTATAATAATAATAATAATAATAATAATAATAATAATAATAAAAATAATAATAATAAAAATAATAATCTATAGTTCATTGATAAATAGACAGCTTTATTCACTTCAAATGTTAAACCTCTGGAGTGATCTGCACAACGCTCCTTAACCTTTCTTTTGGAACGAAGTTCAGACAAGCAGGGCGTTACGACCCTCCATCGCGACGGTGCCACCCTTGGGGTATGATGGCCTGAACTTTTTTTTTTTTGGCCTGACTCTCAAAGGTCAGGTCAAAGGTCAGGTCACAATACCCAGAGGTCGTGTCCTCGCAGCCGAGGGGTTAATAATAACGTTCGCCCTCAACACGTCTGGAATTTTACCTCAGTGTTCCGGCAAAAGTTTGCAAGTTGTATTATTCAGATTACACTTGCCCTGTTACCACAGGGGCCAAACATATCACGCTGTGTGTCATGCCGGTGTGACGCACCTCCCTCGGAATGTTATCAACACTGTAGTGGGTCATGTTAGGAGTTCGCCCGCACTTAATAACCCCCCGTCCGGAAAGATAAAAAATCTTACAAGGCTATATACTCCCTCATTACCTGTCGCTTCAACTGCCAGCACATACAGACACGCACACACACATATTACGTACGTATATATACATATCCTTGGGAATAGGGGAGAAATAATACTTCCCACGTATTCCCTGCGTGTCATAGGAGGCGACTAAAAGGGAGGGAGCGGGGTGAAGGGGCTGGAAATCCTCCCTTCTGGGTTATAATTTTCCAAAAGAAGGAGCAGAGAAGGGGTCCAAGTAAGGATATTCCCTCAAAGGCTCAGTTCACTGTTTTTAGCGCTACTTCGCTAACGCCGGAAAAGGCGAATAGTATGAAATATATATTATATATATATATATGTATGTAGCATTTATGGATCTGGAGAAGGCATATGATAGAGTTGATAGAGATGCTCTGTGGAAGGTATTAAGAATATATGGTGTGGGAGGCAAGTTGTTAGAAGCAGTGAAAAGTTTTTATCGAGGATGTAAGGCATGTGTACGTGTAGGAAGAGAGGAAAGTGATTGGTTCTCAGTGAATGTAGGTTTGCGGCAGGGGTGTGTGATGTCTCCATGGTTGTTTAATTTGTTTATGGATGGGGTTGTTAGGGAGGTAAATGCAAGAGTCCTGGAAAGAGGGGCAAGTATGAAGTCTGTTGGGGATGAGAGAGCTTGGGAAGTGAGTCAGTTGTTGTTCGCTGATGATACAGCGCTGGTGGCTGATTCATGTGAGAAACTGCAGAAGCTGGTGACTGAGTTTGGTAAAGTGTGTGGAAGAAGAAAGTTAAGAGTAAATGTGAATAAGAGCAAGGTTATTAGGTACAGTAGGGTTGAGGGTCAAGTCAATTGGGAGGTGAGTTTGAATGGAGAAAAACTGGAGGAAGTGAAGTGTTTTAGATATCTGGGAGTGGATCTGTCAGCGGATGGAACCATGGAAGCGGAAGTGGATCATAGGGTGGGGGAGGGGGCGAAAATTTTGGGAGCCTTGAAAAATGTGTGGAAGTCGAGAACAGTATCTCGGAAAGCAAAAATGGGTATGTTTGAAGGAATAGTGGTTCCAACAATGTTGTATGGTTGCGAGGCGTGGGCTATGGATAGAGTTGTGCGCAGGAGGATGGATGTGCTGGAAATGAGATGTTTGAGGACAATGTGTGGTGTGAGGTGGTTTGATCGAGTAAGTAACGTAAGGGTAAGAGAGATGTGTGGAAATAAAAAGAGCGTGGTTGAGAGAGCAGAAGAGGGTGTTTTGAAATGGTTTGGTCACATGGAGAGAATGAGTGAGGAAAGATTGACCAAGAGGATATATGTGTCGGAGGTGGAGGGAACGAGGAGAAGAGGGAGACCAAATTGGAGGTGGAAAGATGGAGTGAAAAAGATTTTGTGTGATCGGGGCCTGAACATGCAGGAGGGTGTAAGGAGGGCAAGGAATAGAGTGAATTGGAGCGATGTGGTATACAGGGGTTGACGTGCTGTCAGTGGAGTGAATCAAGGCATGTGAAGCGTCTGGGGTAAACCATGGAAAGCTGTGTAGGTATGTATATTTGCGTGTGTGGACGTGTGTATGTACATGTGTATGGGGGGGGGGTTGGGCCATTTCTTTCGTCTGTTTCCTTGCGCTACCTCGCAAACGCGGGAGACAGCGACAAAGTATAAAAAAAAAAAAAAAAAAAAAAAAAAAAATATATATATATATATATATATATATATATATATATATATATACACATCGTAACTGACATAGCACTGGCAAAATTATATGCTAATCATGGCCATCTCAGACGACAGAAAAACAACTCAACAAGAGGAATGACATTATCACAATTCTTTGGGTGTTTGTAGACGTGCCTCTTATGGTGATATAGCTGTAAGAACTGGGAAGACGGAAGAGGAAGAGAGTTCTATAACGTCGCTATTCCAGCGAAGAAGTCGGCATTATAGAAATCAGTCCTCGTATGCCTGGTCTCTACACTTGATCTAGAGGAAGCAGCAGCCAGGATAAAGCCGCGAGTCCAAGACGTGGTGGCTAGCACACACGCAGACAGCTCGCGAGAGCAGTGGCCGAAATACTATCTGCAGAACAAGGAGAGGGCAGCAACAGCGAGGCGGACGGAAAGGAATGGTTGAAGAGAAATAATTGCTGAAGAAACCCAGGGTAAAAGGCTGCTGATTCCACTCAAGCTAAGAGAGACGTGGAAGAAAAGCCATCTGGGATTTTAGTGCGTTTCCCCAAGTATAACCTGCCCAACTACAGTGGCCATCACTACTGCTACAATCATTACCTCATCCGGTCTAAACACATTTCTGTATCCAAACTGCAATATGTGGAATCAATAGCCTAACCTAATCTGTTTTCGGCGTACAACAACAGTCCTGCCTCATGAGCTGTAGAGAGAGAAAAAAAAGGGAAGGATTTCTAATGAAGCCAATATTCGATCACCAGTAGAAAGACTTCCATGCTGTGAATGACAAGCATCTGGACATTACAGTAATCTAGTTCTCGTTAAGCTTATTGAAATATATCTTTAATAACAAGAGCCAGTATACATTAGGCTTTGTTCCGGCGGTGGAAATCATCTGTGAATCGGCGCGGCGCAGTGCATCCACCAATCGATGAACACGTGTCCTAATTATGGATCTGGAAAAGATTCCAGTTATACACCATTGATTTCAGAGCGGCTCCAGCTGGACCACAACCTTATCCAGGAGCACAACACCAATTGATCTGTGGGCCACCTTGGCAACTCGAGCACGCACACCACCATGTTTTTATCCAGATGATCCATCATACAGTCGTTGTTTTATCTATACTCAGGAACACGACTCGTCGCGGCCACCTGGGAAGCAACCCAAAACTCATGGTGGTAATGACAACCTCAAGAGAGACCCATGACTGAGTCGTGCCAGTGTGGACAAAAACCGGGAGTGCCACAAGTACAGAATAGGACAGGTCATACTCCACTACTGGAAAAAAATTGATCATGAACTGGAAGACCCAGGAATATGACAACTGGTGGCAGTCTATGTGGTTACCTTTCAGCTGACGGACAGAAAAGGATTCAGTATACTATATACAAATTTAAGTCTTCGACACCTTGAACACTGCTTGGTCAACGTACTACAACAGGAATGTATTTGTTAAATGTCCAACGTAGAACCATCAAGCTTGTTGCTGGACAACAGTATAACAGCTGTGAGGAGAGGTCAATGATCGTGAATTTACAATAATTGGAGATGAGGAGGATAAGAGAGGATCCAACAGAAACCTACAGGATTTTGACAGGTTCAGAGAAAACTAAGGGTCATCCATCCTCTTCCTCAGAACTCTAGTATCACAAATCAAGATAAATACAGGAAGGTCCAGACCACAGATGAGACAGAATTCCCTCATCCAGACTTTTGCATGTGAACGGAACTGTCTTCCACAACATGTATTAAATGCTACCATCGCAAACGATTTTAAAGCCAGACTCATTAAGCACTTGCTAGACATGGGTGACTGTTAGGCTGGGGCTACGGCCCCCTCGTAAGGTGTAAACGTCATGTCGCATGTCTTTCCCTGACTTAAATGTTCATGTTTCTCTTCACTAAATCTCATTAGATTTTCTTGTGTCCATACTTATAACATTAAAGTCTCACATTTTCTCTTCGTCTGCTGAACTTATCATCCTAATTACCTAATCATTCTAAGGTTGTTTGCAAAACACTGTACTAATGTTTACTCTTACCTCTTTTTCTGTTAGATCAGAGAGAGAGAGAGAGAGAGAGAGAGAGAGAGAGAGAGAGAGAGAGAGAGAGAGAGAGAGAGAGAGGTAAATAAGTAATAAAATACCATTGGTCAATTCCACTACAGCTCCACACGGCACCATTTGCAGACGGTCCACAGGGTGAACGCGAGTTGGAGTGAAGGGACCATGTGTTTGACTGGCAACATGGAAGGCAGATACACACCTTCCTGTGAACCACGCTCAACAACGGCTGTATAAAGTCCTTTGTCATACACAACACATACCACCAGCGCCCGCCTTCAAACACCGTGCCCGCTGAATACTGAGGTCATCGATGAAAATCTTTTTCAGATAACAATTCCCAACGCTAACATCACGCATTTCGTTGAATCCAGTTACGTTCATTAATATTTCACAGTACCCAAGTGCAGGACTGTGGCCACAGGGCCAGGAAGGGCCCTCCTCCCACACCCACCCGTTGCATGTGGCTAAAACTACAAGAACAAGAATGAGCATAAAACACACGCGGCGGCGCAATAGAGTGTGTACAGGCACCTGGAGCGCGATAAGTGTGTACATACACCAGCGGCTCGAGTGTGTACTTACAGCAGTAGCTCGAGTATGTACATACGACAACAGCTCAAGTGTTTACATACACTATGAGTTCGAGTATATGTACGGATACTAAGTGCAACAAAACAAATAATAATAATGTAATGATTAAGAGGAAGGGAAAACGTGAGGTGATTCTTGGATGGTGGAAAAGAAAACGAGGTTCAAAACAAAATTGGAAACAATTATGAATTTAATGGGAATGTCCTGAGGCACTTTAGTTGGTGGTGTCTGACGGATTTTATAGTGCTCCTCCCCTTGAATACCACGGTTATGACCCGCTGATCACGTAGGTACAACCTATTGGTAACACAGGATGATCCTTGAACAAGAACCTAGCGGCCCTTGGTTATAAAGACCTAGCCTAAGGCCTCAACCTTAGAGGGTCAGGTTAAAGGCCCAGCTCATGCCACTGTGCTCAAAGATCGTACTACTCCCTGCTCAAGGGCTTCATTAATATGACAATAAATCACGTTGTTCATTGTTAGAGACATTGTTACACGAAAGCACACACAAATAAACAAGCACACTGTACACATACAGAAATACATTCACACACGACACACAACCCCCCCCCCCCCACACACACACGCGCGCGCGCGCGCCCAAGTGGAACTGAGTGGTGCATGTAGTCCACAATAAAATCCCGAAATACAGTTTCATAAAATGAAAACTTTGTGACTAAAAATCCAAAGAAAACTTTTGTATTGGGTAAGAAAAATATCAGGCGAAGTTATTTCCCTCTTCAGAGAATTTGGGTGGGTAAACGGGGGCTCGTTGAATGAGGACGGGCTACGAACGGCAGCAGTCGACACGGGCCACCTGCTAACACTACACTGAGACTACACTATGGGCTACTCTACATGTGGGCAAACGCTAGCCAATCTACAAGGTGATACAGACCATGGGCCAGGCTACATAAGCTCTTTGTTACGTTGGCAACACTACACGGGGCCTCATTGTCCTGGCAACAGAACACCAGCCATGCCAGCACGGAGGTAAACCACACTGACTACTCTATTCGGGGACACAATCAACGCCTCATAATACAAAAAGGACGCTGTGGCACAAGGGTCATGCTGCACAGGAACTACCTACACCAAAACACGTCGTACGGGACAAACTACACCGAGAAGAGCGACATAATAATCAAATGGGCTGTGGCTGTGGAACGTACGCTGGAATTTACTTCAAGATGAAAGGCTACATGTGGACGGTACACGGGCCACTTTACATTGAGACAACAAAATCTAGGATGGTTAAAGATATACTAGTTGGTTCAAACTTAATGGGCCACACTAAGTGGGAATAATACACAGCCTACGCTACACGGTGACACAGTACACACACCAATACGGGGACAACTCAACAGCGCAGACCCACATCGCTACACAGGGGACATACATGGAAAGAGCTTACACGGGAAAGCAAAATGGTGATACATTATTATGGAAGCAGGCTATACGGGAGAAAGGCAACAAGTTCACACGCTAACTGTAACGTCTACACAGCAACACCGCAAAAAATGGCCATACAAAACAGTATCACGCATTAAAATGACATTATGCATTACTCGAGGCCACACTACACAGGTACAAAGCGGGGCTACGCCGATGTGTGCTGGGATGGCATGGCTGCGCAATGTGGCCGCTAAGATGTACGTCGACGCTACAAAAGTGGCGTCAAGATATACGTCGGCGCTACAAAGTTGATCACGTCATCCCGGGTCCGGATATAAACAGATGAATCATAAAGAGAAACATGTTAAAAGACAAACGCAAGATATCAACAGACAAAAAGAATAGCTAAGAAAAAATATCCGAAAGAAAAATTGTGAACACAATAAACTCGAGCTATAACAATTCTGAACTGTGTAAAACCCTGAAATAATGTACCAGCCTCTAAGAAAATTTTCCCAATAACAATTCAGTCTCAAAAATTCCCAGGAAATATTGCTATTCCGGAGAAAATAATTTTCAACCTGAAGCAGCTTATCCCTTCACCCGGGCGAGCTTTGAACATTTAAGTCTGCGAAGATGCACTTGGGTGAGGCAGCAGCCAGCGCTGAGACTGTTACTGACGTCTTCAAAACAGATATTAATAATATTTTCTTTCCTCCAGCAGTTGCCGGGGGTATAAGCTACGCTGCCAGACTTAAGATATTTCAGTTCCAAGAAATATTTCATCCCATTTTCATAGAGTTTTTCGTTAATGTCCTACGAGCTTCAGGCTCCAAGGCGAAAACCTAATTTCTGGAAGTACATTGTGAAATCCCAAGGATTATATCTGTCTAAAATTACAGCTACGCCAGTTACAGATACATTACAATAAATGAAACTGCTGAGGGTGCTCCGTTAGGTTGCAAGACGCACAATGAGTTCATAAGATCTCATAAACTCTAAATGTAAGTCATACATTTCCATAAAGCAGAGAGTTTACGGTGCAGATTTTCTTTGTGCAATTAAGGTTGAGAGGCAACTTGAATTTTCAACACGTAATTATATAATCATAATCAACACTTATAATCATCACTCACGTATAACGAAGCTGCTCCTGAGCTGGTAAATGTTTCTGGAACAGCGACTAAAAGTTAATAAGGTTACTAATGTTACCTAAATCATCAGAGGATTTGACAGCAAATGTTTCTCCGTTGGAGATTGAAAGCTAGAGGAAAGGTCAACTTCCGGGCCCTGCAAGCTGCATCTCCTCATATGTTCTGGCAATCATTAAAACCATATACTACGAATGATTTACGTTTCGCACATTCGGAGACAACCAAATGAAACGTCCATAGGGCGACACTTGGTGAAACTATCCAGGTCCAGGTGGCTGAACGTGAAACTATGAATATCTTTCTTGATTACAGACGGACGGGACGGATATTGGGTAAGTGAAGATATAGGAGCTTGTGCGAGGGTTCACAAAAGAACGGTGAAGAGGAGCAGAGGAAAGAAAAGGAAAATGGGAGGACAATATGTGTTAGGGTCAACCCAACTGCTCAAGCGTAATCATACCTGACCAACCAATGAAACATGGGCCACACGCCTAATGATAATAAATCAACGGTAACAGTTTCTGCAGTGCGTGATGACCAAGGTACTCCTCCAAGAAATAGATGACCACAGAGTTCCTACAAAGGATCCTACAGGAAGTAGATTATCAAATACTCTAGGACCACATCTGGGTCACATCTCGATTAAACTTTCCATAATGCATACACACATGCTCCCACAACCTAGATAAAGCCTTCCCCTAAAAAAAATATAATGTATAAAAACCTAAACTTTAAATTAATGACTCATTGGGAACGAGGTTGAAATATTCGACGTCTTACTGAAGATTTGCTGTTATTTCTAGATTTACTGTATGGCATTTTCATTTACTGGAAGTACCAAATATTGTTAGCACCGGTACGGGTATCTAAACTGGGTGGAAGGCCAGCCATCAAACCATCATACGGTCGTAACTACTCGTCGTGCTCAATAAAACTGGGGAATAATTTCACATCCATTTCCAAATAAGTTATTGAGAAAAACTACTAAATCAGTATTTTCCACTCATTACCAGTTCTTGTGAAGCACAAGCTGCTGCTAATATAGGAAAAACATGGGATACAGACAAAGGCAAACAGTACGTCAGTAACATCCGATGTACATACTCATTAACTTCAAAAATTGATCCGCGGAGTGTCCTCGCCGTCACCATCTTCGTCACCGTAGTCACTACGTCACAAGTCACCCATCATGAATACCGTGGCCATCACTTAAGTATATCATAGCCATCACCCACACCACTACTGTCGCCATCATCGTATCCTTTATTGTCATCATCTAAGCCGCCTTGTGCACGTCCATCGTTTTCACCACCTCCCTCACCGTCACGGTTATTAACTCCGTCACTGTCATCACCTCTACCGTCGTCACCACGGCCGTCGCCTTGCCACGTCCGATATCGCAATCAGCTAGCGCTGTTACCAATGCCATCGCTGTCACCCTCCAGGACAATGTAACACAAATCACCAATTGGCTATAGCAGTCGAAAAAATTATGAACAAGAACCTCAAAAAGACAAGTGAGAAGAGAAGAAGTGACGGAAAAGAGGTGGGACAGCAAGTAAAGAGGAAAAGGCGGAGGAGGTAAAGACAAAACAGGATTTGGGGGGGGGGGTGGGATTAGCTACATGTAGTGACAATGAATCAAAATACTCGGAAGTAAAGTTTGTTAATCATAATATTAACTACTAACCATAGCAAAAACAACAGCGAGAAAATCAATAACAAAAGAGTACCTAACAATGAAAAGGTAAAGCTGAACTACATCCAAATGTTACCAAAAGAATTAAAGAAATAAAAAGTATAAACCTGTGGGCAGTTGTAAATGCCCGTCGGACAGCGACATTGGCCTATCATGAATAATTAAATTCCTTTCCATCCAAAGGTTCAACAAGGAATTTCATTATTCCCGTTATGTACAGCTTCGTCCAACTGGTTCGTGATATCTATCGAAATGAGCTGATAACTGAAACTTGTAAACAGAATGTGATGAACCTACAAATCTACCAAACACTATCTATCTATCTATCTATCTATCTATATATATATATATATATATATATATATATATATATATATATATATATATATATATATATTGCCCTGGGACTAATCAGTTACCCACAAATAGGGTAAAGCTCCGAAGCAGAGGTAAACAACGAAGTACATTTAAATATGCAAGACAGATTCCAAACCTAACCTTATGCAATAATATGAGACTGAACCAAACTAAAAGTGCAATGTAATCTACCTTGTGAGCAACGTAACGAAACCTAACGTAGCCATAATTTAAGATACAAATAAAAGTCGACCTTATTCTGGAGGATAAAGCTGTGCAGCCGATCGCCAAATCTTCCCTCGTCGATTTCACCAGTAATCCCATACTGGTTTAACGCAGTTGTACGAAATAAACGCACTCAGCGAACCATAAATAAGTCGAGCACACTTCCCAGCAATGATTGCAATATCACAACATTCGCATATTTTTCACTTAACATTTAATATATCGAAGACTTAGGTCGCTAATGGAAGTTATGGAAGGTTTCATAGGTTTTGTTGATTTCCAGAAGTTTGACACATTTTCCAAGATCATCATAACCCCTAAACGTCATTTACAATTGTGGCCTAAAAAATTATCTCAATCACTGCTCCTTAACATAAGTAGTTGAGATAGGTATTGCTTCCAAATCCATGTTATTTCTGTACGACTGTATAAAGCGCGAACGTTTCTCCAAAAAAAGTGCGGCTTTTCGGGGAGGAATTCTTTCAGACCAATTTGATAAAAAGACAACGAAATGGTACTTGTTTATTTCTATTGTTCTCAGGATGACTATGCGCTTTACCAAACATAATAATCGGCGCTAAGTGAAGTATCTTTACTATGATATTGCGGAACTATAGTGTTTGGCGGTAAAACCGATCCAACAGACAATACAATGAGGGAAACGTACTTTATCATAGGAATTTTCTATACCTTCATTCCACACTTTACACGCATTAGGGTTATTTACAAAGTTTATACACTACGATTTTCACATAGCTATGCATTATATACATACATAATACGCACTTTAGT